>NW_007733979.1:68103-79921 GCF_000696425.1 Galeopterus variegatus | reverse complement strand
AGGGAGGGAGATGGGGGAGGGAGAAGGGGTAGGAGACAAGGTGGGAGTGGGGAAGTCCTTCACAAATGTGGAGAATTCTTAAATTAACTTGCTGTTTCACCACTTCATACTTAGCAGGGCAGTTCTCATTTCCAAACTATTTCCCTGCCTCCTTCCAGGATGACTGTTCATATAAATACTGTTACGTTGTTTCCAGAGCTTTGAAACACTCACTTTATGAATTCAAAATAAAAATCTTAAGAGGAACTATTTAATATATTACTTTATTAACATTTTTAGAGGCAAAGCCATGATAAGCAGAAACTTTCTGGTTTCTAGTGAGTAGCTGTATTTTGCCATCCTGTGGATACACTAATTTAGGTCACTTGTGTTCCTGAGGGGAGAGAAGGTGAATGATGGCTTTAGGGAATGTGTGTGTGAATGTTCAGTCCTGACACAGGCTAACAGAGGGCTCTTCATGCAACTGGATGCAAAGAATGAGGTACAAATAGATCGTGACTGTTCCTCTAAATGAAACTCTTTGCCCCTTGGGTGGGCAGTGGCAGCTAAGAGCATTGAATTAGTTCTCTGAAGCTATTACTAGGAATCCTTGCAGCAGCTTTTTATTATGTTTCAGAAACCAAATGGTATCACTAGCAGTCTCACCAATTTATGTAACACTCTCTCATTGGAAGTGAAATCTAGGATCAGAATAAGACAACACATATAATAAAGTTTAAGTTGAATTAAAAACAAGAGTTGTATTAATGAACAAATTGTGTGCCAACTCCTGAGTATGAAATGACAAAGTAGTAAGAACACGCTTTATCTTAAAGATTGAAAACTTTTCTCTTCCAAACGCCCCAAAGCCTATAGATTTTATACTTATTATATATATACATACTAAATATTGCAGTTCCTGTTTCAAAATGAAATAAACAATGGCTAAATTAAGACTAAATAAAGCAACCTGATTAATGCAGTAATTTAAGTAAGGATAAAGTTGGAAATATAATCTGATCTATTCGACTTTGAATATGTGCTGGTTTGGGGGTAATGGTACTAATCTCTATGCTAATAATAATATGTACCATACATATGTATGTTTATATTTGTGTTTTATTCTCCTTAGTTCATGAACAAATACCTTACCCACTTTTTTGAACCTAATTAAATAAAAATAGAAGATATGAGTAGGCAACTAGATTAAACCCTTCATTTGAATAAAAAACCTATTAGAAAAAATTGTGCTGCAAAATAACAACCAATAGATTAACTATGATTGATTTGGCATGACTTTGTTTTAATCTTCCTGAAATGCTGTAACAATTGCTTTATTATTATGAATATTAATAATATACTGTTCATGCTTGTATTTTTTAATCAAATATCATTTATGAAACTCTGAAAAATCCTGTTAAATTCACACGAAAAAGGCAGAGTCAATATTCCTTCAAGCATATGCAATTTGTGGTTTTAAAAAAGAAAGAATGTAAAATATTGAGTGTATTTTAACCATCTAATTAGAAAATCAATGTGGTTACGTGAACCTGGTAGCGACCTAATTAGCTCAAATTCATTGGTTATCATTCTACAATTAACGAAAGAAAAACACATTCCATGGTTTAAAACAAAGATTCTCATTTCAACCTAGCACACCTGAGGGCATTTATTGACAACTGTGCCCAGATAAGGGTCTCCTTCTGGGCTGTGCCCTCTGTGGCCACTGCCCCTGTCCTCCATGCCCTCCTAATATTGACGTAGGAACTGAAGGCCATTCAATGCAGCTAACTAAATAATAACAGACAACAAGGCTGGACATATGGTAATGGCCTCACCTTCACCCTCTACAGACTATCAGACTTTTTTATTTTGTTGTTTTTCTCTTTTCCCAGTCTATAAGACTTATGGATCACATGCAATCCCTACTCATGAAAGAAAAGGAAGAATTTTGCAACTGTATAGCAAATTTATCCAACACAGACAGGCAAATAAAGAATTCAGGCATCAATATGAACTTTTTCAGCCTGAAATAGTCAACCTGCTCAAGAACCCTGGTATGTCTATGTAACAATTTAACAAGACACCAGTGGGCAGAAATTTGTCAAGCCAGAACATACAGAAACACAACTCAGGGTTTTCAAGGCCACATGAAGTGCAAATAAGCAATATAACTGTAGAATAAAAAGGACTCAGATACTTTATGGAATTGCAAATAATAAAAGAGAAAAATATTCAGAAATGTTCACACTGATGACAACTACTCTGAATCATTTGCAAGCTCCCAAATACACAAACAGAATTGTAATGTGTGTAGGAATGGCAAGAAACAGGATAAATGAGTTATTAATTGAGCAGCTAAATGCATTTATATTCGTAAATATGTAAGAAAAATAGGAAACCTTTGATAACTATTCTGAAGAATTCTAGCACAGCTTTTCACTTTACACCATTGTTTTATTCTGCTGCCTATTTTGGAAAGAAAAATTTTAAGAACATAAAAAAAAACAAAAAAATCACAGAAAAAAAGAAATCACTCTTCTGATTATCCTGTGTGTAACTTTACCTGAATGGCTGGAAGGCCAGATGTATAACTTCACGCACACAAAGAAGAACACGAAGACTGAACAAACCTGTAGGTAAATGCTTGGAAACCAGACATCAGACAAATGAAGGAAGCCAACACCATGTGAAATCTTTGCATATCTAGGGATGAATAAACTCAAGAGAGATGGCAGCAACACCTGTGTGGTCTTTATACTGTGCCCACCGTCCTTTCTGATAAAGCTCCTCGCAAAGAAGAAAACTGGCAAAAGTACACCTTAGCCAGACAAAGAACCAGATTCCCAACAGCAGAGTGCAGGGTCTCTTTTCTGTGTGGCAGACACTCCCTCAGCATATACAGTCCAGATCCCAATGCAGAGAGCTCTAATGACTGCACAGAGTCATTAGGGCACTATGACACCTGACATGTTGCTTGAAATAGCTGAGTCACGCTTTAAGGGCATTTTATTGAGAAAGCATTTTGACCATAGAGCACTTGCCCAAGAAGGTATGTGCCTGCAAGGATATCCTTGCCTTACTGGGTTTAGGGCACATTTGGAGTATTTCATTGTCTTTGACTATCATGTAGAAGATAAAGAAATTCATAAATACACAGAAAGCTTGCCACACGGAGTTACTAGCGCAGAAGAATCTCAAAAGGTTGAGCCATTCTTGATTCTTCATCTTGGACACTCTTTCATCTGGTGATTCACAAAAGAGAGGGGGTTCTTATCCTCTAAGAGCTCATGGAATCTATCCCCTCCTTCCCCACATCATGCCCCACTCCCCCAATTCAGGTCTTCACATCCTGCTGGACAGAGCCAGAGGCCCCTAATCACCCCCTGATCCCCACTCATATCCCCGCATGCACCATTTTCAGATTCATATTCCTAACACCAACAGTGCCTTTGACTCAAAATCAATGCCTTCTAATAACATTTCTCATCATAGGAAATATAGAAAACTATCCTCCAAGACACTCCATTAAAAATGGATCCAGTGATCAAAACTATTCTGGGAAACTCTTAGATGTAAATACAGAGTGGCACACTTTTGTGAACTTTTTGAAGTACCCTCATATTAGGAATTAAATTATCTGATTTGGGGTTTAACATACCTCAAAAGTCCCGTCCTTTTTCTTCTCTCCCTACCATTGTGTCTACCTTAGATCAGATTAGGAAATATACCTTCTTTTTCACTGGATAATCCATTTTAGGGTTTGGTGCACATGACCTTGTATCTGTGGTTTCTCATTAGACATTTCAGCACTGGCGATGATTTTGCTGAAGTTTTAGAATCCTGATACTGCTTTGTGGATATCTCTGAACTTCTGTAGGAGAGAAACTTTTCTTTTCAGCTTTCTCCCAACTTTATCTCACTTTTTCAATCACAAGAATTTGTTTTGATTGACACCCCTACAACATCCAGTACAATTAGTGTTCCAGGGAGACATACCTTAAGATATGCTAATACAAAGGACAGAGTCCAAATGTCTTAGCATGCATGCAATGTCCCGTATTAACAGGTTGCTGCTACTTCTCCACCTTCAGCTTCCACCCTATCTTCCAGGGCTGCTCATGTCCCTGACCCTCAAGCCTATACTGCCTAGACGCTCTCTCCTCCTCTTCCTCATGGCTAAATCTCATCAAGGTCAGTTTATATTCTCCTTCCCCCAGGAGGCCTATCTCAACCACAACAGCCTCATCCATCAGTCCATCTTCCAATCTCCTGTTGCAGTGATTTCCTTTACCTATATCACCAGCTCCACACAGTGTTTTTGGTATCTTATATGTTGTATCTTCTTTCTCCACCTAAATTGTAAGCTCCTTGAGGGCATTTATATTTTATAAGTTGGTTATATAATTTATAACTAATTACATTTTATAATTTATTACTATAAATTGATAAAAACTGGGATAATTTTCTGGACAGTGAAAATGTTCAATAAACGGTATCTTTTAACAGAAATAAGGAGGGTCTCTCCATTACGTCAGTGCAGAAAAAGGAAGAGGGGGACCATGTTAGAACAGAATGAAATTTTCAGGGTAATGGTAATTTAGCCGAGTGGGTGAGGGATATCCACAAAGCAGCCTCAGGATTCTACAAAGTCATCACCAGTGCCAAAATGTCTACGGAGAAACCACGGATACAAAGTCCTGTGAGCCAAACCCTAAAATGGGTTATCCAATTGAAAAGAGAATATTTTCTCTAATCTCATCTAAGGTAGACACAATGATTGACAGGGAGAGAAGAAAAAGAGGGACAGGACTTTTCAGGTATGCTAAACCCCATATCAGACAATTTACTAATTCCTAATATAAGTGTACTTCAAAAAGTTCACAAGAAGATTTGTATTATATCATTTACTTCTGTTTTTCCACGAACTTTTTGAAGTACTCTCATACAGTAAATTTCCAAGTGTCTTTTCATCTTTTCTTCCTGCCTTCTACTCAATATTTATTGAACACTTACCAGGTATTGAGCACTGAACAGAAAAGACAACCAGAAGTGTCTCAATGAAAATCAAGATAAACTATGAGATACAGAGCAACAAAGGTAATTTCTGAAAGTCCTAGTAAAATGAAAGAACAATTTTTAAAAGTATATTAATGCAACAAGGATGAGGCAGCCTAAAATAAGTCATATCTAAAAGCTGTCAAAGTAGTAAGTGGGCAGAACCATGCGTTATCAAACTTGTGTCTCTTCTATGTGTTCTTTTGAGAACCAGTGACCTTCTGTTGCTAAATGTTCCATATTAGAGCAATGGACACTGAAAGAAAAAAAATAAAAGAATAATGGGCACTGAGGGCAATCACTCTTCTAAACCCAACACGTGGCAGGCACCTATTAACAGTCTGTTGAATAAACTAACAAATGCACGATTGAATGGAAGCAGGCAGGAAGGGAGGCTTTCTGCCTATGAGCAGAAATGCTGGTAGAAACATTTTTTGGTGCTGTAATTCTTATACAGCAGATGGTGGGTTGTAAAGCCCAACCTATGCCGTCTTGAGTTGATACGTATTTCCCTTATTATTAGTGATTAAAATAAACATGCAATACAGATAGCCCTATGTGACTCCCTTTTCATGTTATAGTAATTCAGAAAATTTAGGTCTCTTATAATAAAAGCACCACACCAGAATTTCGAATAGATAGTCCATTTTATACAATCTTAATAGGAAAAAAATGGAGAGACTGACAGCTGAGTCTGGACACCTGTCATTTAAGAGGAGACAGGGAGAACTGCACGTACCACATTATTAGAATTTAACAAGTTCAGGCAGCAAAACAAAAAGTGACTAAGAAGAAAAGGGAAGAACAGTCCGGGAGAAATCAAGTTGATCCAAATTTGCATCAAGGGTACTGTGTGTTACTCTGAATTTGACAATGATGCTAGTGGGCTGAACTAATTTATCTTATTTTACTTACAATGCCATACTTACCATTTAGCATGTGTGCATGTTAAACTTGATATGAATTAAATTATAAAATATATTGATAGCTTAAATCTCAGAAAAAAACAGATCAGAAAAATCACTGGTGATAAAGTGGTGTTTAGACTATGGAAGAGCTTTATACAAGAGAGGTAAGATATTTACCCTGGAGATATCTGTAATGAAAATGTACAAAACACTGTGAAAGGGAAGAGAATAATTCCTTGCTGGCTGGTTTACAAAGCCAAATCTTTTCTCTCATTTCTATGATGCTGTGGACAGAGTATAGTGGATCAAGAGATTGTTGAACTCAAATACAATTCTGGATACTATAGTTATTAAAGAAATCACATTCAAGATTTCCAAACAATTCAGAGCACCAGCAAAAACCACCTAAGGTAGGCTTATCTGGTAGCGTAACTCTCCTTTGCAACCCATAGTATTTTATTAATAACACCAGTATGATACTTAAGTTTACCTTATTATATAATATCTCTATAATGGAGAAAATAATAACTGTCTCAGATATCAAAACTGCTGTCTTTGAAAAGGTCCAAAGATGTAATTATGGCATGTGCCTGACACATACCTGGGCATAATAATTGATAGGTATGTTTATTATAATGATACTTTATTATGCTGCTATTATTTCTTATCATAACAACCCCTCCCCCTCTTCCGGCTTGAAAGCTGAGAACAAGACCATGTTTTTTTGTCTTTGCTTCCCTTGCAGCCCAGCTCAGAGCCTTTCACAGGCATTTGATGAATTTAATGTTAACTAAAACTTTCCAAGCTCATCTTATAAACTAGTTTACCTTAAAAACTGACCAGCTTGCATCTTAAGAATATGTATCATCTACCATCATACTTGAAGAAGGTACTCGCTCCCTCTGAAATTAGCTGTAATTGCTTTAAACTGTAACTTCCCTATAATGGTTGCTCTCTGTGGGGTGCTTAGAGGAGGTTCAGAGATGAGGTTAATGTGAAGAAGGCAGTCTGATTTAATCCTAAGCAAGATGAAAATAACATTAAAACACCACAGTTGCCAACTTCTTTTGATTTTATTGTTTATTAGGCACTGTTCTAAGCCCTTAATATCTGTTAAGATTTTACTCCTAACATCTTATAAATGCACCTATTTTTTTCTATTTTATAATGAGGAATCGGGTTAGAGAGGTTAATAACCTTGTCCCAAATCACATCAATAGTAAAGGATGGAATCAGGCTTTGAGTCCAGGTCTACATGACTCCCATGTTTGAGCTCACAATCACTTGCTACACAACATGCAGGCTTTGTAACACTCAGTTTACAAAACTTCTATCCATTTGGAGACCACAGTCTTACCTACAGGAATAAGCACTATGACTTGTCTGCAACACTTTCCAACACAATATAAAATGATTGGCTTCTCCCCCTTTCTCTAAAACCCTCCCATCTGCCACAGTTCCTGAAAATCTGAGCACTAGCATCCTCTTTAAAGCACATGTAGTTATGTCCATGTCAACTAATATGCTGACAGATTCACAGGGCCCTTTTATTTAATCCATTGCTACCTACTGTCTGAGCTGAAGGGACACACACAAAACAGACTTTACTAGGAGACAGAGTGTAATATCCAGGAAGCAATCCCAGTCACAGGCAGCAGCCCTCTCCAGCAATATTGTACTTCACTACACCAAGAAAGTCTCTCAACCTCCCACGTTCCACTTCCTTTAAACCACACCTACAGGTACCCCAAAAGATAAACTTGTGAGATATTTAAAAGGAACAAGCTATCAGCCACGCATGAAATGGTACAGCTCCACATAAAAGGGAGGCTTGTCCTCTAAAAATGCCCCTCAGCAAATATGTACTGAAAGAATGAAGAAGTAAATAATGGGGCCCAAGATTAGGGAGTCACAGGGAAGACTGACAGGCTGAGCCTGGATGAAGTTCGCCATCAGCTCAGTGTCCAAAACTCCCCTCTCTGCCCTGCCTGGCTCAAGTTGCTTACATTAAACAAAAAAATCATAGGATTATGCCTAAGGTTGGAATCAACCCCACCTCTCTCTCAACTTCATTTGAAAACTTGAAGCTGCCGAAGTCCCCTGACACAAGAGGGCTCACCAGCCCCACCCACCATGTTCAATCTAACTTCCCAAACATATGTTTGTTTTTTTATTATGTGCTTTTCATTGACATTTAACCAACCTATAGAAATAGAGAAGTTAGTTCTAAACTAAATTGCTATAACAGCAAGGAATGAAAACGATACCCAGGAATGTCAAATACAGAGTCATAGGCTCGAGTAAATCAGCTCTCTAGCAAAAAATTAAACTACACATCTAAAAGTTACCAAGAAGCTGCATGGTATCAAACAATAAAAATCTCCCTTGGATATCTCAAGCCTTCCTCATAACAGACCTTGCCCTTAACACCAGGCCTTCTTGTCTTATTTGTTATCTTGTCATACCCAAAGCCAGCCCCCAAGCATAATAACATCACCATGATATACTACCTTGCTTGCAAAATTTCTCTGAATAAAACTTTTCAAAATGATAAACACGATTAGGATCATATCCGAAAGGCCAACCAAAACTTATAAGTATCAACAGGCATGATAGAAGTCATTTTTGTAGGAAAGTCACAACTAAGAAGTCAAAGGGCTGTCCTCCAAAAAAGGAACAAATCTGCATGAGGTCCTTCTGCACATCCTCCCTATAAACTATAAAAAGTGAAACTGCCATTTATCCACATGAGATATGCCTGGTTTTCAAAGTAATGGGTAAAAATGATCAAAACCTTGATTGTCTTCATTATGGTTCAGACAAGGCACACAAACTCATTTTTTATGCTCTAAGTACAGAAAATTGCTTCATTTCTCAAGTAAATATATGCTAGAAACTTGTGGATATCTCAAGAATGCTTTGTAGCTAAAGAAAGTAACATCATTGCCTACTCATTTTGCTTAATTTACTAGTCTCCCAGCAACTTTGCGCTAACACTTTCATCCCGTTTTAGATCCTAGGATAAGGCAACAGTCCAGAGCCCTGGAAGCCTCCACCTCCAGCAGGCAGCAGTTCACTGGGCCACCAAGGTCGCGGGATGGAGTTTCTTCCCAGCAGGCCTTCCTGGGAATATACATGTCACATGCATTTCACTTATCTTCCCCAAGTTACATTCCAGTAACTAAGCTTCATAAGCTTCTCATGAATTGTTTATTCTGTGTTTTAAAGCTCCATCAGCTGTTGGGATGATTTGCAAGATTCTTTCTTTTTGGTTAAGCGGGATTGGTGAGCATTACTGAGCCTTTTGGCAGAATCCTTACTATTTAAAATTCCTGCTGTTGGGATTAAAGGAGATAATGCCTGTGAAAGCCTTTTGTAAACTGTAAAGTCCTAGTCAAATGTAGTGCGCTGTTATAATATTAACCATCACAGCAATACCCACAATCCAGCTGTAACGTGGGATTTAAAAGGCTGATATCCATTTGGGCATGGCCTTTCCTCCATCCCCACACCCCTGGGGGCCTTCACTGGTACCCAACATATGGGAGCCCCTCAAGGAAGTTTTGCTTGGAAGAACAAATGACTCAAAAACATCCCATGTTTTTCCAAAGTAATGCCCACAGGCAAAAAGAAGCTAAGCAAGACCATTTCGATAACGAAAATACTCTGCCAAAAATACTGAGGTGCTGGGCTGAAACACTGAAGAACAAGAAAATCTGCGAAAGACATTTGATAACGACATCTGGTCCTTCGCAGTCAGTGCTGGGGAGGAGGCAAAGAGGCGCAGATCAGGGCAGGGATTCGCATTGGTTAAGTGGCTTTGAGAAGGCGGCTACCATCCCAGAGAAGGGAACAGGTGCTGCAGTTTGAGGGGGATAAAAATGAAAAACACAAAATAGGCAAGAGTCACGTATGCCATTAAAAAGCATTTTAAACGTGGGGGGGGGGTTGTTTGGTTGGGGTATTTTTGTTTGTTTGTTTTGTTTTGTTTGTTTGTTTTGTTTTGTTTTTAACTTGGAGAAAACCAACTCTGTCTTAGGGGGGAGGAGGCCGGGGGGCAGAAGAGAAGGGACTAAGGGAGGGGTTTTGATATAAAATGATTTCTTTCCGGGAAAAGCTTTTGTGAGCACTTGCAGTAATAGTTCTGGTTACTAAAGGGAGGGGTGTATGAGGAAATCGGGATAAAAATAAAAAGAGGTGGCAGTGGTTGGGAACAGGGCCCTCCTTCCTCCAACTTAACAGAAGCCTGAAGGATGAGAGGGAAATTCTGGGGCGGCTGTCTGTCACTCAGGAAAGAAAATGCTGGCTGGTTCCCTCCTTAACCTGAAGAGATGAGGAAATCCTGACTGCCACTTTTCTCTAAGGGTTAGGGCCGAGTGGAGCCTAGAGAAGGAAAGGACAGCCCGCCACCCGGAGGTCTGTAGGACTCAGCAGCGGGGAGGGTCCTTACACTGGGCAGCCTGCTCCGCTCCAGAAAATATCGTATTTCTGCCCATCAATCAGCATTAAGCCGCTTTGGGGGCTGAGCTTTCGGCACAAGCAGTTGCCAGTAGCAACAGGGCACACGCTCCTGGTGAGCTGGGCGGGTGGTGGCAGCGAGGGAGGGGCTGCGTGGGCAAGAGGCCCTGAGCTCGGCAGACAAGGTCAGAGACCCACCCCACTCGCGGGGGCCTTGGGGGAGGTGGCGGTGCTGGGGGGAGGAGGGTGTGGGCGCGTCCTACTGGGGTCACGCCAGGCAGTGGGCCAAGCCGTTGACCTCTGGGGGGGAGGGCTCCTAGTGGCACAGCAATGCCCACCAAATTCAGCAGCCTCCCGGCCCCCTTGGAGGCGCTGAGCTCTGCTGGCATCTGGACACTGGAGGCAAAGCCAAAGGACAGAAGACGCACCGACCCTGTGCTTGGGTGGACTGGAGAACTCAAGATCCACCCCCTGCCCCGCTGCCCCTCTAGACCCCCCACCCTTTAGGAGTCTCTGGAGAATGCCAACGTGGAAGTGTGTCTGCACGTGTGTGTGTTTTCATTTGCGCTTCCAGCACAAAAGCGAGGCCCCACAGGTGGAAAGGAGGGGGTGCATATGTGGGATGTGAGGGGTTTGGGCTGCTTGGAAGCCAGGCAGTGGATGCGCACACATAGCCCCGACTTCCACCCAGCGTCCCGCCCCAGCTGTCCCGGCGCGGGCGTTCAGGGCAGAGAGCGCCCTTAACCTCGAACTTCTCCCCCTGCCGTTGGGATCCGGTAAGGGGGAAAGGGCGGGCGGCCATGAGAGAGGGCAAGAGAGGGCAGAGATGGACAGAGGAGACCAAGGAGGGAGTCTTGGAAGCAGGGAGTCTGCTGAGACTAGTGGGCGCCAAGGGGCTGAAGGGCTGGGGGCCGGAGCCACCGGGGCTGTCGTGCGCCGGGGGCGCGCCTGGCCGGGGAAAGAGCTGGCGTCTCCTTACCTGGCCTGCAGTGGAACATTCTGCAGCGGGCCGGAGTGGGTGCTGCCCCCTCCAGGGGCAGACCCTGCAGTGCCTTCACTTCAGGGGCAGCGAAGGGCTGGCCGCAGAGCCGGGAGTTGACAAACTTGCCATGTCCGGGGCACGCGGAGGTAGCCTGGGCCACGCGCGCTCCGCGGCCCGGGTACCTCGCGCTCCTCCGCTTTGTGTTCCGCCGCCGCCGGTCGCCCTGCGCCTGCCTCCCGGTGTCCCCGCACCCTCTCGGCCAAGGGACGTCTTATACACCCTCAGGGAGGCCCCTCGGCTGGGCAGTGCCACTTGCCTCCTGGAGGCGCGCGTTTAAGAGCTCCGCCGGCGCGCCCGGCTGGGCTGCGCTGCGTGCGCTCCTAAGAGGCAGCTCGGGCCCATAGATTCCCACCCCCCACCCTCGCCCCCTCCC
>NW_007733979.1:44473-67103 GCF_000696425.1 Galeopterus variegatus | reverse complement strand
CCCGACCCCCCCATCAGAAGCTGCTTAGGATCGGCGCTGTCAAATCCAGCCCATCTGCTGCAATCATAATCAGTCTCAACCGAACGGTTCTGACAAATCTCTGCCTGGAGCCGGAGTTGGAGAAGCCGGTGGGTGAGGGGCGGGGAGGGGAGGCGGGGGGCGAGGGGACGATAGGACCAGGGGCCAGAGAGGGGCCCTGGAGGCATCTATTGTCTGCCCAGAAGGAAGGAACTGAAAGGGGAAGCGGGGATCCAGAAATCCAGAAGGGGAAATGGTGCTTTCATTTCCCAGTTACTGGTAAGAAAAAAAAAATCAAGTCATTTCAGCAGGCCCCTGGCTCCCTCCGTACTCCCACCCCCACCCCAAACCTCAGCTCTGTCTGGGTGGAACAAATTTCTGCTAATGAACTAAACAAACAGGTCCCTTAATCTTATCATGGGGCTGACCCAGAGACTGGCACAGATAGCCAAAGTATTATAATTAGCAGGTACGAGCTGGAACTAACAGCCATTTGTCTGGAGTCAGAAGTTGGTTCCCAAGTACGTTTGGGAATAAAGCTCAGGAGGCAGAACCGGCGTGTAATTGGTAAAGGAACTGGCCCTTTGCCCCTTGTTGGCATTTCGGGAGATAAAAGGAAATCTGCTTTGGGCAAGAAAATGTGGAACTCAATTTAATCTGTTTTGGGTTTAAAGAATTCTCAAAGTTTTTCCATTTTCTAGTGAAAATGCTATTTTTCAAGAAATGCTTTTTTATTAGAAAATAATGACTTCTAAAACTGATAGTTTTCCCAAACTAGTTTCTTCTGCAGATGAAATAAGGTACTCCTTTCAATAATATACTTTGAACTATTTAAATATGCCTCTTTAATATAACCACATACATTTGTAGTGGTGATAGGTTCACAAGGATTACCTCAAAAGTTGTTTTTTTAAGTATAATAAAAATAACAGTAGTTCTAGAGACACATAAACAAGTCTTAAAGCATGAAAGAATACAACCAATGGCATTATGCCTGGTTTTGTACATTCTTCTCAAGTGCTGGGGAATGTTCAATTACCCTGAATGACAGTATTTGTTGGAAAATAATTTGTTGGATAAACAAATCACCAGTGGAAAAGATGTGTAGGAAAATTTTTAAACCATTCATTCAGATAGGTATAAGAGCCAGGTGAAAATATACTTTACTGTGAAAATTGAATAGAGTTTTAAATTAGTGCTCAAATCATTCTTTTGCTTTATGCTGCACTTGAGAAATGTGTGCAAGCCACATTAAGCATCCACTTATCTAGCAAAGGCTGTGTCTTCCACTCATTTTATAACCCAGTGGTGCTTACCACAGCACTATGAAACTATGGGCATGCTATGAATACTGATAGTCTGAAGTTCTGATTTTCAGGTTAGAATCAAAATCACATCACAGTGACTGTAAGTGAGAGAAAGTGGAGTTCAAGTGTTACTTTCCCCAATAAGTCAACAACTACTGTTCAGATTTTAACATTTATTAATATGAAAAAGTTGAGTTTTTCATTGTTTGTGTTTAACGTGTTTATAAACTTTAATTAAAATTTCTGTTGAAATTGAATAACATGATACCAGGAAATAAATATTTCAAAAAGGGCTCTGTCTACCAGAATGAGGTATCATGCTGGTGTCTAGTTTAACTAACAATGTCCAGGATATTGGTATTGTCTAGGGAGAAGAGAGTTAGGTGAGAGTCAGACACTGGGTTTCAGGCACCAACTTGCACAGGAAATTTACCAAGTTCTGCTATGTTATTTTCCCATCTTGGTAGTTCTGATTGCATCAGGGCTAAGTGATAACCTACATTGACCTCCCTACCTCCATTTTATCGAGTCCTTGGTTCTAACTTCAAAATATATCCTGTCCAGTTTTCTCAGTTACTTATTGAGCAATTACTATGTGTCAGTGCTGGAATATGAGTGAAAAATTAGACAAAAATTTTTGACCACGTGTAATTTACATTCTGGAGGGGAAGACATTAGAAAAGAATACATACATAAATTATATCCTCTGCAGGTGATCAATGCTATGGAGAAAAATAAAGCAGGCTGGGCTGGGTGATATGCAAGTTTAAATAGAGTGCTCAGTGAAGATCTCACTGAGAATGCTAAACTTGAGTAAATAAAGGAGATGAGGGAGCAGGCAAGTCATGCAGATAACTGGGAAGACAGTCCCAGAAGTGGGAAGAGCGGGTGCAAGTGGCCCTTAGAAATGATTGTGCCCGGCAGGGTCTAGAGATGTTAATGAGGCCGTAGGGATGGAACAGACTGAGGAGAGAGGGGAAATGGTGGGGGCGAGGTGGGGGACTTGGAGGACAGATCACCTAACAGGCCAATTTGAGAACTTTGGTTTTTATTCTAAGTGATATGGGAGGACAGAGTCACATAGGGAATGACGTGATCATCTGACTTTTGTTTAATGGATCACTCTGGCTGCCATGTTGAGAATTAATTACAGGGGCCAAAGAAGAAGCAGGGATTACCAGGCTATTGTAAGAATCTAAGTGAGAGATAATGGCTTGGACAGGGTGATAGCAAGAAAGAAAATGAGAATAGGTAGCAATTTGGGTTTGTTTTTCATTTAGAGCCAAGTGGTATCTGCTCAGGTTGAGTGGTTTGAAAGAAAGGAAGGAGTCAAGAATAACTCCAAGTGTTTGACCTCAGTAACCAGAAGGATGGAGGTGCTATTAATTAACATGAGGAAGATGATGGGTGGAGCAAATTTTGGTGGAAGAATCAGGAGTTCCATTTTGGATGTGTTAAGATTGGGATGCCTATTAAGTTAAATTTTAAAAACAATTTATGTAAAGCTCTCAGAACTAGTTCTTGACCTTTGGTAAGTACTGTACAAGTGTTTGTGGTGGTGGTGGTGCTTTTAATATTGGGGTTTGTCTTGATAGTTGTTGTTATTGATGATTGCCAACCACAATAAGAAGCTTACTAGACAAATATTCAAGTAGTTTTCTGAGTACAAATCCAGGTGGAAATGTAAATTTGGGACTTGTATAGACCCTAGATGGTTAAATTAGGTCCATCAGATCGGTGGGTAAGAGCTGTGAGTACAGTTAGAGAAGACATTTGAGGATTGAATCCTGAAGCAGTCCGACTTTCAACAGTCAAGAAGATGTGAAGGAATCAACACCAACCAAAGCAGCAGCCACTGAGGGAGAATGCAAACCGGGAACGTGAGGTCCCCCCAGCAATCTAGTAATAAAGGATTTTCAAGATGGAGGGAGTGATTTGCTAGTCATATTCTCCTAACATGACTGTCTCTGTAGAAAACCCAAACAAGCATATGTAAAACTAAGTTTATCAAGGTTACTGGATCACTTCATTATCTGTTTATAATACAACATTCATGGTTTCCCAGCATATAGCTAAGGATCAGGCACATGACATATGACAGATATTCCATGTGTATTCAGTCAGATAATGAATCAATGATGGGATTAAATGGCTTGTGCTGCCAAATATTTCTCAGTTTACTGTCCATGAATGTTGTTGCCAGGGTCTCCTATTCTTAAATTCAACAAATACTGATGTAGAACAAGATTTCTCAGAGCAAATGGACCTGAGAAGCATTGTGGGTTTCCTTTTTAAAAAGCATTGTCGATAGACAAAAGACTACTAGCCCACAATCAAGTCTCATATAGACCATTTTCTAATACCATGTTTAATTAAAATTAACAAAGATTTAACTCATATATGTAGAAATTTTAAAAAATACTTCTGTAAGAAATCTTATAGCTTAATAAGACAACCCAATTAAAATGAGCCAAAGATTTAAGCACATACTTTACCAAAGAAAATATAAAAATGGCAAATAAATGCATGAAAGGATGCTCAACAACATTAGTCACTGGAGAAATGCAAATTAAAACCACAAAGATTTACTCACACCCACTAGAAGACAAAATTTTACAGCTTGACAACATCACGTGCTGGCAAGGATGTACAGCAACTCTCACTCTCATACACTACTGGTAGGAATGTAGAATGTTATAGCAAATTTGGAGAACCAATTGGCAGTTTCCTGTAGAGTTAATCGCATACTTAAAATACTATCCAGTAATCCCACTCCTAGGTATTTACCAAAAAGAAGTGAAAACATGTGTTGACCCAAACTCTTGCACACAACTTTAAGGCAGCTTTATTCTTACTATCTCCAAACTGGAAACAACCCAAACTTCCACCAATTTGTAAATAAACAACCTGTAGTACATCCATCCCTACAATAAAATACTACTGAGAAATAAAAAAGAATCAACTACTGTATCAATAAATGTAACACAATGAATGAATCTCAAAGGCACTATACTAAGTGGAAGAATGTCATTTTGTGATGGGCTTTTGTCTGATTCCATTTGACTCTTAACTCCAGAGACAAAAAGCATATCAGTGGTTGCCTGGGGCTGGGGACAGAGAAGGGATTGACAACAGAGAGTCACAAGGGAAGTATTTGGCATGTGGGAAATATTCCATGTCATGATCACAGTGGTGGTTACAAAACTGTATACTTTGTCAAAAATTATACACAAGAATTTAGTCTGATTTTTTTTTTCCTTTTTGTCTTTTTTACTGACCGGTAACGGGATCGCAACCCCCGGTGTCGCGCCCATACCGGGGACTGGCAACGGAATCGCAAACCTCAGTGTTGCGCCCGCACCGCGCTCAGCCAGTGAGTGGGAACCGGTCTCCACATGGGATCCGAACCCTTGGCGGGAGCGCCCCCACGCTCCCAAGCGGCGCACTCTCCAGTGCGCCACCAGGCCGGCCCGAGTCTGATTTTTTAATAGGGAAACTATAGTGTGTCCCCATTTGAGAAGAGGAAGCTTATCAGAAATACCACCATTTTGTATTCCTAATGAAATAACTGATCCAAATAAGGATCACCAATAGATGCTAAAGCCATTAAGTAAGAGTTTGATAGGAAACAGGATATTCAAACAGCATAAAAATCCCCTCCTGGTTTTTTGTTAATTTTAAAGGGAAAAGCTATATTACAGAAGGGAGAGATCACCTGACATGTTCCTCCTTATGTGATGCTATATGAGGGTGTACATAGCATAACTTATGAAATATTTTTGCAAATAATATGTTTAACCTGAATCTAAGCAAGGCCTTTGCCATAATTTCCAGCTTGGAGGAAATGAAGAAGATAGAAAAACAGACAAATGACTGCACAAGGAAACTCTGAGGCATACGCACAAAGTATGGAACATTCTAGAGTAGTTCAAAAAGTCAATGCCTGCAGGTGGAAAAAAGTAGAGGGGCTATTATAGATTAAAAGAGACATAACATAACTAATTGCAATTAATGGGATTGAGTCCTGTGCAAAATAAACAGCTACAAAAGACATTTGGGGAACAAGCAGAGAAATTAAAATAGGCTTGTATTGGATGGTATAAGGGAATTATTAATTTGGTAAGGGTAAAAATGATATTGTAGTTATAAAGGAAGCAGTCCTTATTTTTAAAAGGCACATGCTAAAATATTTAGAGTTGAAGAGTCATGGTATCCCACCACTCACTTTGGAAAACATATATATAAAGTAAAAATGTTAATACCTGTTGATAAATTGTGGGTAGATGAGTATTTTATTACCCTGGTTTTTCAATTTTTTCTGTGTATTTGAAATTTCTTAATAAAAATTTTAAAAAATACACTTGTAAAAATCTATGAATCAATAATAAGGGAATTAGAAATTTGGGGGACTTGCTATCTTAAAAATAACAAAAATCATAAGATGGAACTAAAGCAGTACAAACAGGGAAATTAATTTTAGTGTGTATTCTAGAAATAAAAAAAGAAAAATTAATGTTCAAAGCATCCACCAAAGAAATTAGAAAAAGAACAAAAACAGACTAGTAGGGTAAATGAAATAATAAAATCAAAGTTTAAGAAAATAGAACACAAATCATTAATACAGAATCAGTAAAACCAAATCTGATTAGATGAGAAAAATCAATAAGCTTAGGAATAAAAAAGGAAAGGTTACATATAAGGATATGATAGAGATTTAAAGAATAGGACTACTTCACTATGAGCAAGTTTACAGCAATAAATTTAAAAACAGTGATCGATGTCCTAAAGTAAAAGAAACTTTGAACAAAACTCACAGGATCTTGAACAATTAAAAAGATTGAATCAGTAGTTAAAAATTTATCCGTACATAACTATAGGTCCAAATTTTTAAACATCTTCATTGAGATAAAAATCACCCATATATGTCTACAATTCATTTGTTTTTAGCATATGCAGTTATGCAACCATCACTATCCTCTAAGTTTAGAACAATTTCATCACCCCATATAGAAACCCATAGTAACTATTAGCAGTCACCCCTCATTCTTCAACCAGAGGCAACCAGTAATCTGCTATCTAAAGATTTGCCTATTCTAGACATTTCATATAAATGGAATCATACAATATGTGGCCTTTGGTGTCTGACTTCTTTGTACTGTCTTTGAGGTTTGTTCATGTTGTAGAGAGTGTCAGCACTTCATTCCTTATTGCCAAATACTATTCCATCATACACACAAGCCACATTTATCCATTTATTAGTTAATGAGCACTTGTTTCTATTCTTTGGCTATTATAAGTAGTTCTGCCGTAAACAGTCACGTACAAGTTTTCTACATGGACATATGTTTTTATTTCTTCTGGGTATATACCTAAGCAGTGATATTTCTGGGTCCTGTAATAACTCTATGTTAAACATTTTGAAGATCTGCCAAACTATTTTCCAAAGCAGCTACACTATTTTACATTCCCACCAGCAATTTGCTAGGGTTCCAATTTCTCTACATCCTCTCCAACACTATTATCTTTCTTTGATTATAGCCATCCTAGTGGGTGTGAAATGATATCTTGTTGTGATTTTTATTTGGATTTTTCTGACAGCTAATGATGTTCAGTATCTTTTCATGTGTTTATTGGTCATTTATGTATCTTCTTTGGAGAAATTTCTTCTCAACTCTTGCCTATTTTTAAATTGAGTTATTTGTCTTTTGATTGTGGAATCATGAGCCCAGACTTTTTAAGGTAATCTTTACAAAACTTGAAAACAACAACAACCAAAAGCGCTAATAGTAATCCATATCTCACAGAAAGAGTTACAGGGCTTCAACAAAGAAGGGAGGAGAAGAAAGGAAGCGAAAAGGAGCAGGAGAGAGTTTTGAGGCTAGAATGAGTTTGATACCAAAAGAAAATATAGACCATGTGGAAAAGGAAAATTAACAAGGCTCTCAAATCCTAAATAAAATGAATCCATGAATGTGGAAAATTATGACAGTAGCAATAAATAAAGGATAGTAGCAATAATAATGGTAATAAAATGGCATGATAAAATAAGATTTATCCTATAATGCAAAGATGATTTAACCCTTAAAAAAATTTCCAAGAAAATTAATTTTTTTGAAGATTAAAAAAATAAAGATATAATCATCTTAACAGATGCTGGAATGTAATAAAATGGCATGATAAAATAAGATTTATCCTATAATGCAAAGATGATTTAACCCTTAACAAAATTTCCAAGAAAATTAATTTTTTTGAAGATTAAAAAAATAAAGATATAATCATCTTAACAGATGCTGGAATTTTTTTAGTGACATTCAACATTTACTTATGATTTTTAAAAGTTAATAAGTAAATGTTTCTATTCTTTAGGAATAGAAGGGAACTCTTTTAACTTGATAGAGGATGTCTTCCAAAATCTATGGAATGTCATGTTAAATGGTGAAATTTAAATTTTTCCTCTAGATAGTGATGCTTTTATTGCCACTTCTATTCAACATTTTCTCAAAGGTCTTAGGTTAGAGCAATGACAAGAAACAAAGAGTATAAGAACTAGAAAGTAATGAACCAAACCATCATTATTTATATTAAACCACCATAGAAAATTGAAAAGAGCCCCAGGACAAATCCAATATGTTAAGAGTAGCATATTTACTAGACAAAAGAGCAATATACTAAAATGGATAGTGCTAACATATACACCAAATTATTAGAAATGAAAAATTTTCACGAGATCTCACTTAAAAACAGTAAAAGAGAAAAAGTCTAGAAGAAATGCAAATGAGAAGAAATGCAAAATGGGAAGAAATGCAAAGATGTGAAGCTCGATTATAGAGAACACTTTGTGGAAGGGAGTGAAGGAGGAACTGAGCAAACAAAAACATTGTAGTGATGGATTAGAAGACCCAATCTCCTGACTTAATCTTTGAATGTGAAACACTGTCAATCAAAATCTTAGCAGCTTTATACACTGAACTTTACCAGCTGATCCTGAAATTCTTATAAAAGAGAAAAAGTCCAAAAACTAGTATCTTTCAGGGTGAAACTCGAAACATTCCAAAAAGGGTTAGGTACCTTACAGTAAAACTATGTAATTGGACAGGTAAGTGAGATAGATAAATGGACTGATGGAATAGAAAGACAGCCTACAAACGCACCCACACATATGGAATCGAGGTGTATGACAAAAATGGCATTACTAACCATCAGGGAAGGACTGACCACTGAAGAAAACAGCTTTCTATCTGAATGGAAAAAACCAAAGTAGAGCTCTACCTCAGGCCATTCAAAAGCTAAACACATTAAAAACTACATGTCAAAAGCAAATTTATAAAATTTTTTGAACACTTTGGAGAACACTTTTATATTGTCGGGCTGGGAAGTAGAGTGAAGTATTTCACTATATTGAAATTTTAAACCTCTGTGAGAAACAAAAAATGACACCATAAACAAAATGAAAAATTAAGGCACAGACTAGAAGAATATTTTGAAACATCTACATCCTAAAAATCATCACTATCCTAAGATGAGTAGTGGGGAAAAAAAGGTGGGGGGGTACATAAATCGGCAGTTCAAGGAAGGTAATTAAATGGCAAAATATCAAATTAAATGGCAAGATATATCAAAACTCAATTTCACTACTGAGAAAATGCAAATTAAAACAATGAAGTACTACTTCACATCTATCGTAATTGGAAAAAATAATTCTGATTACAATATGTGTTGTTGAAGATGTGTGGAAACAAGAACGCTTAGGCTTACAGGTGGGAATAATTTGGATCTGTTTAGTAAAGCTGAAGGTGCTCATAGTCTAGGACACAGCAACCCCATAATCTGTACGTACTCAAAGGAAAGACTCACAAATATGTACAAGCACATGTAAAATTCAGTTTTAAAGTAATATTAAGTCTAAGTAATTGTAAGTTTCATAAAGTAGAAATGTTACTAATACCATCTGTTGATAACAATGCAATAAAACAAATTATGAATAAAAGTCACAAAAGCTAAAAATTAGTTTTCCATTTTCCAGGAGGGGAGGGCTTTTTAAGCAACTCTGGAATGAAAGGGAACATGAACCAAAATTTTTAAATTTCTAAAAAATAATGAAAACAAGTAAATGCAATGGTCACAGAAAAATCAACATCCCTAAGCACACTTACCAATAAAAATTGAAGAATATAAATAAATTCTCACCCGAAAGGTAGAAAAAGAAAAAGTAATCAAAAGAAAGCATGAGGGAGGAATTAACAATAGGAGAAAAATGCAATGAGGTAGAGAAGAGATTGATTCCTTACTAAGAAATCAAAATCTAGGTTGCCTTTTATATATACACATATATATTTATATGTACACACACACATATTATATATATACACACCACTCCATAACTTCAAGAAAAAGGGGGGGAGGAGCAGAAAGCACAAATACACAAGATAAGAAATGAAAAATGACGGGCCGGCCCGGTGGCGCACTGCTACAGTGCACCGCTTGGGAGCGCAGTGGCACTCCCGCCGAGGGTTCGGATCCCGCATACAGACCAGCCGCTCACTGGCTGAGCGAGGTGCGGGCGCAACACCGAGGGTTGCGATCCTGTTGCCAGTCACGAAAAAAGACAAAAAGGAAAAAAAAAAAAAAAGAAATGAAAAATGAGAAGTAATTACTGGAAGAAAAATATTAAGAGGCTACTTTTATCTCATCTCTACGCAAATAAATCCGAAAACACATGAAATGGAAAATTTCTTCTGAAAAGACATTTACCAAAATTAGGCTCTATTAGAAGACAGAAAAACTAATCAGACCAACTTCTCTAGAAAAAATTAAGTAATTAATATACTATCCCACAAAAAATATCTCTGGGCCCAGGGAATTCTAATACCCAAGATCAGACCATCCCCATGCTCCCTATTTGTTTCAGAACATAAAAAATGAAGAAAAACTTTCTAATTATTTTTATGAAGTGAATATAACATTGATAATTTGCCTGATAAAGACAGTTAAAAAAAATATTTGCAAAACAATGTAACACTGTATTTAAAAGATACCAAAAATATACATATAGCATGACCAAATACCATGGCATTTAATTCAGGAATGCAAGTTTGACTAAGTATTAATTAATCCATTTGTATAATACACCACATTAATAAATCTAATGGAAAGACCGCACGATTCTCTGCGTAGACGTTTAAAAAGCCTTTGACAAAATTTAACTTCCTTGCTTATAAAAATGAGGAGACAGGAATTGATGTATATTTTCTTAACATGATAAAAACATACAAGCACACACTCTTAGTTCTAATACCAGTATCTCACTTAATGGGGAAATACTTGAGGCATTCAGCTTGATGCAGAATAAGGCCAGTATGCCCACTATCTCCACTACTGTTCAACACTGTACTGGAGTCAATGCAATTATACAAGACAAACAGAGGGATAAGAATTGGAGAAGAACAAGTAAAACCTGTATTTGCAGATGGCGCAGTAGTATGCCTGGAAAGTGATGCATGTCAATGGTAAAATTAACTCAAAATTCAGATTCAGTAAAAATTAATATACAGAAGTCACTTGCCTTCATAGACATCAATAGTAAACAGAGAACATACTGGTATAGAAAAATCTCATTTACATTAGCAAAGAAGATAAAATATGTAGGGAAAGTCATAAGCAGAAATACATAAAACCTGTGTAAGGAAAAATTTAAAACTCCTCAAAGTCACAAAAATAGATTTTAAGAAATAAAAGCATTCACTGTTCTATAACAGAACAACTCAACATTATAAAGATATTGCTTTTTAAAATTAACACAATTCCAATAAAAATACCAAGAAGGTTCTTTGGAAGCTAGACTAGTTAATACTAAAGTTCATATGAAAAACTTTCAAGAATAGACCAGAAAACACTAAGAAAGAAAATCTGGGAAGGGTATAAAATAGTTCCACTATATAGTAAATATACAATAAAGCTGATGACGTGAACACAGTGTGGTGTTGGTGTGTGCACAGACAATCAGGGCAGAAATAGGTCCCAAAGTCCAGAAACAGACCCAAGTACCAATGGGCATTCACCATATGATCAAGGTACATCTCTAATCATAGGGAGGGTGATTTTAAAATAAACAGTGCTGAGACAACTGGTTGGCCATTTGACACATAACACTAAATGCATACTTCAAATCATACACAAGAATAAACTGCAAATATGATTAGATCAGGAATCTAAATGTAAAATGTACCACCATACAAGATGATTACACAGGTGGATTCCTTTATAACCTGTGTGAAAGGAATGGTTACCTAGCAATAACTCAAACTCCAGATGCCATACAAGATGAGTGAATTTGACTACGTAAAAATTTTTCAATAGCATGGTACTTTAGTTTTCTGCTGCTGTAACAAATTATCACAAACTCAGTGGCTTAAAACAACACAAAGTTATCACTTTACAATTCTGTAGGTCACAAATCCGATGGGTCTCACTGTCTAAAGTCAAGGCGTCAGGAGGGCTGCATTGCTTTCTAGATGCTGTAGGGGAGAATTTGCTTCCCTGCCTTTTCCAGCTTCCACATGCTGCCTACTTTCTTGGACTCAAGGCCCTTTCCTCCATCGTCAAAGCCAGCAAATTTGCATCTCTCTCCTCCCTTACAGTCATATCTCCTGACCACATCCAGGAATGACTCAACTTTTAAGGACCCTTGTGGTTACACTGGACCCACCTGGATAATCCAAGATAATCTCTCCATCTCAGAGTCCTTAACTTAATTACATCAGCAAAGTCCCCTTTTGCCATATAAGGTAATATATTTACAGGTTCTAGGATTCAGACATGTACACTTTTGGGGGCCATTATTTTGACTACCACACATAGCCAAAAAAAAAAATAATAATAAAGTTAAATCGAAAGACTACTGACAAGATAGGAGAAAATATTTGTAATTTATTACAAGTCTTCAGACATGTACACTTTTGGGGGCCATTATTTTGACTACCACACATAGCCAAAAAAAAAAAAAAATAATAAAGTTAAATCGAAAGACTACTGACAAGATAGGAGAAAATATTTGTAATTTATTACAAGTAAGAGTCTATTATCCCTAAAATATGAAGAACTCTTAAAATGACAGGGCAATGCCGAAAACTTAATAGAAAAATAGCAAAAGTCATAGTCATAAACAATTCTTAAAATGACATGAAAGTGGCATTTAAACATATGAAAAGATGTGCAACCTCACGCATAATGAGAGAAAGGCAGATTAAAACTGTCCTGAAATACCGTCTCTTATTCACTGGACTGGAGAACACTTAGACCTTTGATAACTCATTCTGTTGGTGAGACTGGGGTTAAACATGCAGTCTCATACATTGCTGGTGGAAATATAAATTAGTACAACCTTTTCAGAGGAAAATTTGACAACGTCCAACAAGACTACACATGCATTTACCATCTGAGTATTCATTCTCACTTCTTTGGAATTTACCCTGAAAATACACCTCCCACAATACAAAACTACATAGGCACGTGGTTATTCATTGCTGCATAGTTTGTAACGGTACAGTTGCTTAAAATGTCTCTAAATTGTCCTTGCTCTCCATGTATTCCTTTTTATCTTTATTTTATGGCTTGTCTTATCTGTCAGGTTTGGATTGTAAACTACTATTCCATTTTGCAATCCGTCATTGGCCAGGTTCTATACTATTCTCTGCATAGTAGCACTGAATGTTTGCTGATTTGAAAATTGTTAGAGCTAAACAATCATTCTGTTATAAGAAATTTTATTTTGCAAGAAAGCTTTCATATAATATTAATTTTGGATTTATCCCAGATTGTTATCTAATATGATTTTTTCATGGTTCTTATTTAAGTTTCTGTTTTATCACAACTAGTCTTAAGTAAGGAAATTTCATATCTTCAGTAATTAAACCTGTGTGGCTATGGTCCAGGGCCAGCTGAATTCAGCACAGAAACTTAAGAGTATGGAAAGTCCCCTGGACTTTTCAGCCACAACTGAGCAGACCATTGTTATATGATAGCATTATCATCATTAATGAAATTTACAAATAGAATGCACTTAAGTACTGCCTGGTTATTCTACTGGGGCTTGGTAACAAAACAAATACTTACCCATGCTCTATTAATCATTTCATTTTGGACAATTTTAAGATTAATGTCTTTTCATTAATATATTTATTTACTCAACCATCATTTATTAAGCAACAAGTGTATGGTCCCTAAGCCAAAAAAGGTCCATGACTTAAATTTTTAATAACACATCTTCTGAATATTTTGTTTGTATTTAGATCCTCTCTTGACTGTTTCCTGAAGTTAGTATGTATGTCTGCATATATACTACATATATTAATATTGCATGTCTATACACATATACATACATTTATATTAGTATACATGCATATATGTACAATATATGGTGTGTGTATATATATCTGTGTATCCTATGTTACTTTTATCAGAATACCCACCTTTGTATTTGAGGACCTATAAGCCAAGTAATGACCTAAGTGCAAAGAAGAAGAAAAATTTCCCTCATATACACACATGCTTATTTTTTAAGTTTGCCCACACCCACCAAAATTAGGGCTCAGATTAGCATCCACACATCTGAAATGGCTGCATGAGGAGAAGGGTGGAATATATTTAAATTAAACTTGCATTTAGGACATTCATCACCCATTCCTCTACCCCAGCATGGGGGTAGCTTCTATAGTCTTCCAACAGACTATAGGATTTAGCTTTATGAAAATAATAAATATTAACATATTTGGGGGAGTAACTCACGTTAGTAACATGGTATCTTTCTCACTAGATGCTGAAAGAATTTTATAAGGCTCTTATTAATCCTCATAATTTTTACTCAATGATTTTTGGCTTTGTTTAATATTTTTAATATTGAATCCTAGAAAGAATATGATTGCTGAAAGAAATCTAGAAACGACATCATACCACTAGTCCCATTTGCTTTGCAGATGAGAAAATCAAGCTCACACGTTTAGGACCACACAGGGATCCATAGAGAGAACACAGCTGGCTGCAAGGTTTCCTCCTCCACTTTTGGTGCTCTAGCCACCAGATTGGTAGAGCCCTCAGTACTCCAGGGCTTAGCAGTGCAGCTCTAAGGGGTGCCTTAGAAGGAGGTGGAGACAGGAAATCAAATTTGTGATGACTCAGATCCTCCTCTTTACTTATTCAGGAGTTAGTACATTAGGGGTTGCAAACAACATGAGAAAAATTTTTTAAAACTCACTCTAGATCAGGAATTGGTACCTGCAGGCCAAACCTTGTCTGTTTTTGTAAATAAAAAATGGGTTAATTGGAACACAGTTATACCTGCTCACTTATGTATTGCTTGTGGCTGCTTTTGAGCTATGATTATGAAGTCGAGTAGTAATGACAATGACCCTATAGGTACTGCTCATAAAGTCAAAAATAGTTACTATGTGGTCCTTAATAGAAAAAGTTTGTCGATCTCACTCTAAAAAATATTGCTGTCTTACAAGTTATTATAAATACGAATAAACACACTTAAACTGTTAATGATTATACTTTTGATTTACACTCTAGAAAAACTGTAGTAATTAAATGCACATTGTAAATTTTAACCCGTCCTCTAGTTTCAGAGATACAAGTTGTTCTACAGTGCACACACTGAATGTCAGAGACATTCCATTTTTAATAGTAACAATAGGAGTGATTTTAGATAATTAACTTTTAAAATTAAACCTAAATTAACTTTTCATAGCCAGCAATAACTACAAGATTATTTCCAAATAATTAAAATACAGTGCTAATGAATGGATATTCACTATAACTTTCTTAACAAAGACAATTACAGTTGCTTATGTAGTTTCCAATTTTCCTTTGTGCATTCAAGATTAGATTTTCTAAAAACATAAACATGGATTTATTTCAATCCATTGATTTTTATGAATTAGGGATACAACAGTTATTTTAAAATTACAAAGCTACTACTATTTGGGCAATTAAAGTAAATTTTTTAAAGCGGTAAGATGAATGGGCCCCAGAATTTCTTATAAAAGAAATAGAATTAAGAGATATTCTGGAGATATATTGGAAGTAAGATAAAGAACTAAAGCTGGAATTGGTACTTAAGGGATTGAAAAGCTCTAGCCCCATAATAAATTATTAACTTTTGGGAAATACATTCCTGGTACCCAGAATCTGTTTTGCCTTCATACTATTTGGGCCTGTGTACAGAGGCAGGATAGGCTCAGTTACTCTAGGGTAACAGACAACCCCAAGATGTCAGTGACTTGAAACAAAAGCGTATTTCTTCCTCATGCTACATTTGGGCAGGGGGATCTGCTTATGGAAATGACCCTATGACCCTAGCTTTAGAGAAACCACATCTTGAGAACTGGTTGCCATGCCAGAAAGAGCACTTTGGAGGGTACACATCCACAATTAAATGCTTCAGCTTGGAATGTCAATTTTGCTAACCACTCTTCGGCTGGAATAAGTCATATGACCCCTGTCACTCACAAGTAGGAGCTGCAATCCTATCATATGCCTAACAGAGACAGCTAGAAATATTTGACAACTCATTGAATGTTTAGAATAATGATTAAGGACCCGGCCCTTAGGCCAGACTGGTTAATATCTGTGCTTCATTGTCCTCATCTGTAAAATGACTTAATATTTGTAACATGCTTAGAACAGTACTGCCATATAATAAAGTATTACTGTTATTTCGTTTCAACCTTTCTACTTGCCACACTGTTCTCCTGAGCCAAAAAACAGAGGAGGGGAAAAACACAAGTGGGCAGTCTCAGGGATGCCTATGAGAAGGATTCTTGACAAAAAGTACTCAACCAAATGAAAGATCAAAGATGCTCACCTTCATTCCAAGCAACACTGATCCAGGAAGCAGGAGACAAGCCATTAGTTGAATACAGATTTTAACAGAAGCTGGAGGAGCAGGGGCACAAAGACACCTAAAATGACAAGTCTTATCCAATATGAAGGCCACAGGATGAATTTAGGGTATGAACCTATAACATGAACACGATGAGTGAAGGATGCTGGCTAGGACGAGCATATAGCATTTGTATTTGGGCAATACAGAATATGAATGAATACCTATTAATCTTTGGCTTAGGAGGTGTATTAGTCCATTTTTGTTGCTTATAACAAAATACCTGAAACAAGGTAATTTATAAAGAAAAATGAAATTTATTGTTTATAATTTGAGTCTTGGAAGCCCAAAGTCCATCTGGTGGTGACAACAGTGACTCAGAGGTCTCACATTACAAGATGGTGGAAGCAGAGAGAACAAGAGAGATAGACTCTTCTTGTCTTTTAAAGCCCTCAGAACCACGCCCCTGACCACCATTTTTAATCCATTCACAATTGCACAGTCCTACAATCCAATCACTTCTTCAAGGTTCCACCTTTCAATTGCCATAATAGGATTTCCCACCCTGTTAACAGTCACATAAAACGTGGGGGACACAATTCAAGCTTCAATGAGTTTTGGGGGGACATAATTCAATCCACTACAGGAGGCTTACACCAGGCTAAATATGAGACTTAAAGCAGAAGACTCCACTAAAAAGGGCTAGGGCAACAACTAAAAAAGAGGTATGAGCACAAAGAGAGAGTCAACCAAGAATCAGAGTCCAGGAAATGTAGGTGAATAGCCCATCTTGCATGTAGAAACATAGCAAGTGGTCAACTAATGTCCTTAGCCCCGGCACCAATGCAATTTCTCTGAATCCATAATTAACCACATGCATTCAAACAATTCTGGACTGTCTTAGGCACCAAGGGGATGCCCAGATGGGCAAAGTTTCCCTCTTCCAGGAGCTTACTGTTTTAGTAAGGAAGACATAAGGTATCAATCCAGCTACAACATAAATCAAAATAAAGTAAGTTCTATACTGCACATACATGCAAAGTGTCGTGTGTGCACAGAAGGAGCAGAGGTTAATTTGTAATATGGAATTAAGGAATACTTTTTGGAGAAGATGGCATTTTAACTGAGATTTTAAAGAAGAGGAATGAAAAAGAGGATGCAATGAATAACAAGTTGACATAATATCATAAGCAGCCAGGAAAATGGGTGAGATTGACTATTTGGAGGAGGTAGAGGAGAAATAAGTTTAAAAAAGGATCTTTATCTTTTTTTTTTTTTTTGTCTTACCCACAAGTAATATTTCAGCAGCACACATTAATGTTTCATTCCATAATTTGCCTATATTTATAAAACTCCATTATTCCCCCAAAATATTAATTACAATTTTAAAATGGCAATTTGATTTTATTTTTGTCATCTTCAAATGTAAGCACCACAGTCCACGTTTACTTATATGGTCACATATTCAAAAGATCCTAGAGCTGATAAGGAATTTCAGCCCACATTTTTGCTTTATAGATGAAGGATCTAGTAACCAAATGACTTACCCATAGTTATAGAGTGGCAGGCTCAAGACTAGAATTCATACCCTAATATTGAATGTATACGTTGCTTTAAAAGATGAATCAAGAAAACAAAAATGAGTCCAGGGCTACTCTTGTGGTTTTTGCCTGAGCATTCTGGGTCAGAAGCCAAGCAAATGATGTCTGTAAAACTGGAAAAGATATAGATAGAGTAAACATGGAATTATTTAGTAAACCCTAAAATGTCTAATTGAAGGGCCACCACTTGAAGATGTGTGTGTTTAGAACAAATAAAAGAAAGCCCTACCCCAAGAATAAGGATTAAGTTTCTGGAACTCATTATCCAACAAGAGGTGGGAGAATTTAGAAATATAAATAGATTTTAAATGATTTATATAAATTAATGACAGACTCCTCATGACACTATTAATAAGAAAAAATAGTATGTGTGGGTCATGTCATGAATGTTTGAAGTTGACATCAAAGAGGCCTTTGCTTTACCAACTCTGCCAAAGTCAGAGATGGCACGTGGCCATGAAGCTCCATGGCAACTCTTGCTTCCGCTTGTGAAGCTCTCCAAACACTGCATTTTGGATGTCATAGAAACTGCTAGGCTGCTGGTTTGTGAATAGAAGATGGACATTCAAGGAACCAATCTTTGATGATATATTAACCAAGACAACTATATCTAGCATTTTATTCCCATACAGAAGCATAAGGGGCATCTGTACACTCTCACTTTATGTGAAGACTCAGGTCTTTGAACTTCCATGAGAAAGTTTTCATAGGATTTATTCACACGTTCTTCTTTGGTTTGCTCAGATGAGAAGCAGGAAAACTTCCAGACACCCTGAACCTCTGAACTTATTATGGTTTGCCCATCAACATATGCAAACATCCATGCAGCAATTCAAAAGTCTTTTTTCACTGCATTATAGGCTTACAGTATTTCTATATCTAGAGCACCCCCATTCTCAACCTACCATGGAATAATGTGAGCCTAATGGCATGTTCCTTAGGAAAAAGATCTCATTAACTCAGAAGTCCTCTGTCACATATATTTATCTGGTTTCCCAAACGATCTTCCCAAGCCACCCTAACTGACCCCCTCTATATTTCCTGCTGAAAAGTGAGTTAGCTTTTGCCTTTTACCCAATCTTAGCTCATGCCTTCTCTGCGAAAATATCAGGACATCCACATTTGACAATAGTCCCAGCTAACTGACATACTCCAGTGTCTAGTAGCTACTCAACAGGAAAAATATTCTATACTGTATTTATTGTGAAATCTCCAATGTGACAAAGATGAATGCAAATTTTACAAGTCATTGTTCAGCTATTATCCAAAGTTGAAAGTGATTTTCAAATGTTAACTTTAAAATTAGGAGGAGGAAGATAATGGTCCTGCTTTAAAACACTGACTGGAAATAGAACTTGTATACTATAATAATGGCTTAGCATTGAGCCAAAAAACTAAACTCTTGATAATGTAGTAAATGGGCCAGAAATAAACCTCTCAGGGTTTGGGGAAGAGAGGGGAGCACCAAAGGGACAATGGAATTGGATTTCCAAAATAAGTTATCTGAAACTCTTAACACATCTTCAAGGTGATACCTTCTGTAAAATGTCCATACCACGGTCATAATATGGCATAAATTAGAAGAATCTAAACATGAACCCTGGTAAAGATCTACAGTGCCCTACTTTGGTCTGTGTCTGTAGCAGGACATCCAATAGTTCCACTCACTTTGGCTGTGCTCTAGATAAATATCTTCTCATGAGTTTTGCTTCTTTCTTCTAGCACCATCCAATGTTCTTTGACATTAGAATTGTAAATGGTAAATTAATAACTGTTCATTTCAGTGATGTTCTGAAACTCACTCCCTCCTTTCTTCTGAAGGCCAGAATGATTGCCTAATAAAAGTTCTACCGAGGTCAGGAATGATCTAATTTACTTATAATTGTTAATCCTACTATGACCTCTTAACTATAAATAAAGCCTTGGCATTGGAAAAATGAAGATCTGAACAGGACAAGGCAATTAAAAGGGGGGGGGGAGGAAGGAAAGGAGTAGTGGGGAAAGAACGGATTTTCTAAATTTAAACCACTCTTTGCCCTTTCTTGAAATAATGATTTATATTATTTGAGCCCACAAGAGAGTAATTGGATATGCATGATGCAATGTTGGAATTTTAGGTATTTTGCCTAAAGGTTATTAACAATTAGTACCACTAGGGGAAAAAAATCATAAAGTTAGAATAACAACCCTCTCAAAGGATGACTAAAACTAGACTTGTAATCTGGTCATAATCAAATATATTATGTTTATATTGGAGTGCCACGTGTTAAGAGGAAAACTGACAAACTAGAACATGTCCAATAGGTGGCCACGATTAAGTGGGGTCTGAAAAATAATTTGCATGAGGAGCAATGGAAGGAGTCTGCATTGCTACCTTTGGAAAAGTGAAGACTGAGGAAAAACTTGACAACTGTCCTCAACAAATCCTTTAAGAGGGATGGACAGAAGAGGGAGTGGACATTGTGAGTGGAGCTACTGATGGCAGCATGGGGGCCAGAGGGGGAAAGCCAGTTTTTTTTGGGGGGGTGGTAATAGCAAGTGGTATGGATTGAATTGTGTCCCCCGAGTTTTATGTATTAGAAGCTTGATCCCCACTGTGACTGTTAAGAGGATGGGAAATCCTATTATGGTAATTGAAAGGTCGGGCCTTGAAGAAGTGACTGGATTCTGAGGACCATGCCCTAATGAATGGATTAATAATAATGGTCATGGGCATGGTTCTGAGGGCTTTAAGAGGAGAGCACATGAGAGTCTCTCTCTCTCTCTCTCTGGTCTGCCATTCTACAGTGTGAGAACCCCAAGTCACTGTCCCCAGCAGCAAGGCCTTTACCAGATATGTTCCATGGACTTTGAACTTCCCAGCCTCCAAAACAGTAAGCAATAGATTTCATTTTTTTATAAACCACCCAGTTCCAGGTATTTGTTATAAGCAACAGAAATAGACTAATACAGTGGGCAGAGCCAGATGTTGAGTCACCCAATATGAAGTGGTGTGTGGTCTCTTCCCATCCAGTGTAGCAGAATCCATTCCATACTACACCTGAAAGATAGATGGTCATGTAGACTTTGCTTTGGCACTTGCAGTGGTACAGAGTTCACTACCTCAAGAACATCCCATGTTAGAACTTCCCTTTGTAGTGCTGAGTTGTCAGGTTGTAATTTAGCCAGCTGGTTTACTGTTTCTGCCATCCTGAATATCCCAGGATGCTTCTAATCCCTTCTCCAAAGACAACTCACTGCATTTGCAAACAACTCTGAGGTCTATCTTCTATTTGTCAAACTAAACATCTTCAATTCCTTGCACTATTATTAATTCAGTGTCCTGCACCTCATACCATTTTAGTCACTAACCTTGTGGGCACTCCTTGGTTGACAGCATTTGTAATTGGCATCCCAAATAAATATTCTTGATACTATCTAACCAGCAAGAGTGCCACCTGGAGCTTTTAATTTCTCTGCTCAAGAAAAACATCAATGTGTTAGCTGAACACCTATTATGTTCAACCCTGTACTAGCCGTCATTTGTTACAGAACCGAAGTGTAGGCCCAGGTGCTGACAATGTTTGTAGAATCAAAATCAAGGTGCATGGAATAATTTTAGACTTTTTATAAGGGGTACATTATTATGGGTACATATGTGGTATAGTCTCAAGTTGAGGAGGGAACAAGTAGAGTCCAGCCGGGCCAGAGAATCCATGTGAGGAGATGCAGAGCAGGAGAACTTGTGCTGCTCCCTGAAGGATAAACCCTGCTTGCCTGGAAGAGAAGGTCAACAAAGGGGCGTGTGGAGGAATAACGTCGATAGTAAAGGAGGTCAGGGTTGCAAGGACAAGAGTGTGGTTAGAAATAGAAATATTTAGGTTTGTACTGTGACATTTCTAGTACAAATTCCTTCTCCCATTGTAAACATGTTTGGCTTTGCTAAAAACTTTCCAGGACCGAGATTTCCATGGGTATTAATTTGGCATACTAAACCTTGTTAAGATACGAGGAGCTACGAGATTCTAGCTAATGCTAGAATTCTCAAGTGGCAACCACAGATTTCAGGGGTGACTTCCTGGACAACAAGTTTCCTTTATTCCAAGCACGGAAATTTCAAACAGTCCAGTGGGAGAGATATTTTTGGGTAGATGCAATTTTTGGTACGTTTTAAATTACATCATCTTGGGGACAAATGGTCCCCAAAGCCAAAGTCCTGAAGTGTATGTCTGATCCAACAAGAACTTTTGCACAGTTGTGACACTAAAATTCTCTTTTTGAGTGGCCATCTGCAACTGACCCCATTCATATTTCTATTTCCAAAGCAGAGAAACAAGAAAATCAATCAGATGATAAAACCGAATAAATCCGGCTACACACACATTTGGCTTTCAGATACCAAGTGTGTGAATTTCCAGAGAATGCTGAAGAGACAGCTTCAGACTGTACAATTTTCCTTAATAGTGACCATAACCCCAGAGTTACTGCTGCCCTTTTTTTTTTTTTTTTTTTTTTTTTTTTTTGCATCATGCTGTGTTCATAACTTCTGTGGAAACTTAAACATTATGCAATAGAACAATTTCCTGGAAAACATTTTGAAAGTGGTCACAGACTCCAACCTTGCTCTGGTGCCCTACATCTTGCGAGCATGCTGTTTTATTTCCTCTGGAAGGTGAGATGCCAAGAGACAGCCCAAAAGGTAGGGCTTAAGAAAAACTAGGTTCATGAAAATAATTAAGATCGGACTTCTTTCAAGATGAGAAACTGCCGCTTCCAACTCTCAGTAATTTTATGTATCTATCACTTTTCTTCTATCATTACCACTCAGCCTTTCAACTACCCAAGTG
>NW_007733979.1:42431-44383 GCF_000696425.1 Galeopterus variegatus | reverse complement strand
TTTTTTTTTTTTTTTTTTTTTTTTTTTTTTTTTTGCATCATGCTGTGTTCATAACTTCTGTGGAAACTTAAACATTATGCAATAGAACAATTTCCTGGAAAACATTTTGAAAGTGGTCACAGACTCCAACCTTGCTCTGGTGCCCTACATCTTGCGAGCATGCTGTTTTATTTCCTCTGGAAGGTGAGATGCCAAGAGACAGCCCAAAAGGTAGGGCTTAAGAAAAACTAGGTTCATGAAAATAATTAGCATCTGCCTTCTTTCAAGATGAGAAACTGCCGCTTCCAACTCTCAGTAATTTTATGTATCTATCACTTTTCTTCTATCATTACCACTCAGCCTTTCAACTACCCAAGTGACCAGTAAAAATGATAGACTGATAAGTCTTAAGACATGACTGCTGAAATCATTTCAACCCTTTCTCACTACCAATTGGAGACCAAGGCCCAGAATACCTAANGTATTCCTTCTGCCTTACCAGGTAAGCCCCAATTATGTTTGTAAACGTAACTTTATATGTGCACAACTGCTCTCTAACTCACTTTATCCAAGGTTTAAAAAAATAAACTTAATATTTTAGGCCTTGATTTTTATCACGGATTTTTTTTTTAAATCTATGATAGACTTAATTATTTTCTAATTATGAGATTATTTGAGTGCTTCTATTGATAAACTTGTTTGTAGCTCAAGATCACAATTGGCAGATCAATAGACTAAGATTGTGGGTTAGAAATACACATTCGATTGTCATCAATACTGGTTAGAGCCTTCGCTATGACATGCAATGTTACAATAGCAGACATGATGTGCCTTAAAACTTCTTAGAGTTGAATTTTGAAAGGTGTGAAATTAAGTCTAGTGAAGCAAGCATCCTTACTGGCTTTGTATATCACTAATAATTACATCTTCATTAAACATTTCAGGGTTTGTTTTTTTTTGCAAATCAGTTAATTTTATTATTTCTAAAAACTGTGAGTTACTACACAAGGCCACTTTCATCCTACGAGTACACAGTTTGCGAGAAGCAGCAGAATTATCCAGAGCTGGGAAGAGAACTAGGGGCTCCAGTAGGGACAACATCCAGGTGGATGTTCAACAAATCAAATAACGTGCTTCACTAGAAATTATGAGGTTTTACAGGTGTGCGCAGTAAGCTTTGGAAATACATAGACTATCTTTGTTAATATTAGATGTGGGAATTAATAAAATTCAGCTGATAGTAAATTTAAGAAAATAAAGTCTTTTATTTAAAATTTTTATTATTAGCATACTCATTCTTACAAATCATGAGATTTCTTTATGCCCTTTGCCTGACCTATCACTTCCCAAAACCCCTCCCTCCCTCCCCCCATATCTCTAGCATCCTTAGGTTTGTTCTCTCCTTCTGAGAGTTCAAATTGTTGTGGTCTTTTCTTCCTTTCCTTCCTTCCTTCTTCCGTCCTTCCCTCCATTTCTTCTTTCCTAGCAGCCAGTTATGAGCGAGAACATGCAGTATTTCTGTTTGCTTGGCTTATTTCATTTAACATAAGAAAATGAAATCTTATACCTAAGTCTAGCAAATTGAGGTGCTCATAGGAGTCTTGGGAGCTCATGATGTGGAAACTAGCTCAAGACATCTTTGTCTAATAGTTCCAGTTAAGTTAGGGTTGAGGTGAAGTTTATCTTGGGTCGCTCGAATAACCCCTTGGGCAGCCATAGTCCACTAAAGGAAATTTAAAAAATATGTATTTTAGCTTTTATTTGTACATACTTGTGGAGTATAGTGTGTAGTTTCAGTACATGCATATATTGCACTATGATTCATTTAGGGTAGGTAGCATAGTTTTAACTTTAACAACTATCTCAAAATTGTGTATCCCGGGGCCGGCCCGGTGAAGCACTGGATAGTGCACTGCTTGGGAAGTGTGGCGGCGCTCCCGCCCGAGGGTTCGGATCCCACATACGGACCGGTT
>NW_007733979.1:36661-41793 GCF_000696425.1 Galeopterus variegatus | reverse complement strand
CGGTCCGGTACGGGGGCAACACTGAGGGTTGCGATCCGTTGCTGGACACGGAAAAAGACAACAAAAAAAAAAAATTGTGTATCCCATTTAGCAGGAGCATGCCACTAAGACAAATGTCTTTCTGCTATGCTTGATTTTTCTTGCATAGACTCAGAAATAAAGATGGACGCATCCCTAGTGAAAACATGAGCCCTTAGTAATTTTTGGAATAGGTTCCTTCAATGTCTCAAAAGTGTTTTGAGCATCTACCATGTGCTAAGTCACTTAAAACAAAGATGAATAAAACATATCCCCAGTTGTCTCCATGCTTTTAAGAGGGGTGAGGTTTAATGTTTTAGGCTTTGCATTTTATGCTAAACAGATATGAGGAAGGACAAGACTCAGTCTTACAGGCAGAGATGCTAAGGGCACAAAACCTGCCCTCATGAGATAAAATAAGTGTGACTTACAGCTCTGTGGTTGGAACTGGTGTAGAAGCCATGGAGGGTAAGGAGAGCATCGCTGCTATGTGTTTGGGGTGTTTTGCTGTCCTCATCGATAGGGGAGGGGAGGGGAAGGTATAAGAACCAGAGCGGCCCTGGGGTCCATGTGAGAGACCTCTCCTAGTAGTAAAATGTGATTGTATTAGTCCATTTTTGTTGCTTGTAACAAAATATCTGAAATTGGGTGATTTATAAAGAAATGAAATTATTGCTTACAGTTTCTGAGGCTGGGAAGTTCAAAGTCCATCCGGTGGTGGCAACAATGACCCAAGGGTCTCACATTGCAAGATGGTGGAAGCAGAGAGAACGAGAGAGCAAGAGAGACAGACTCTTCTTTTCTTTTAAAGCCCTCAGAACCACGCCTCTGAGCACCATTTTTAATCCATTCACTACTGCATGGTCCTACAATCCAATCACCTCTTCAAGGCCCCACCTTTCAATTACCATAATAGGATTTCCCACCCTCTTAACAGCCACAGTGGGGGCTAAATTTCTAATACGTAAAACTTGGGAACACTTCAAGCTTCAGTGAGTTTGGGGGGACATAATTCAATCCACTACAGTGATTAACACGGTAGCACAGAGTTGAGAACTGCAGCACCTTTGTCAGGCAGGCCTTTACATCTGGTAAAAATCTACAATTTTTGCCACAGAGAAAACATCTATAATATTTAATCACTGAGTGTCCAGGAGAAGACAAAGCCTGAGCAGCTTGTAAGCCCAGGTCCCCATAAAGCAACCTCGTGAGGGCGTCTGTAGCCACAGGTTGCCAACCTCATACAAATCTCCAATGGCCATTTGCATTCTTAGAAGTTCTCTTCCCAGAGATATCCAGCTTGTGTTCTACTAACTACTTTCAAATTTTGTTAACCTATTCCTGAGTCTTTGATTCATAGGCTTTTTCCATCTTCGGCTCTTTGTATTATTCAAGGTCTAATCTGTAATACAAAATTATACAGTACGCCATAGTTAAACCATTGGAGGAAAAAAAAATTATATTTCTTTTCAGAGAGGCCCTAATACCTCTCCCCCAGGGTTAAGGGGGTTGGAGGTAAGGTACTGGAACCCAGGCCTCTGAATATGGAAAACTCAAAAAGAATAGGGAGGGTAAGCAAAAAAATTACTTTTTTTAAATCCTGAGTTACCTATATAGATAGGTAGAGTTATACCCTAACAATCTCTCTTAAAAAAAAAAAAAAAAAAAAAAAAGAGTCACAAGTATGGATATTTACTAACAAGTTAGCGAACTTTTCCGTTAAAATTAAAATGAAATAGAAGGCCATGGTAAATTACCGATTTCATTTCTCCTTCCAGATTAAAAAAAAAAAAAGGCATTTTGTCATTTCTTATCATGGGCGTACTTCAGCCTTAATAAACACATTTATTTCAAGTAGGTCATTTATACTACTGCCTGCTGGATTTTCTTTTAACTTAGTAGGGTATATTTGTGGTCTTTACTACCCCAAGTAAATCTATGAACTGCCTTTGGCTCAAGGCTCTTTATTTTAATTTCAGATAAATAAATCACATTGGGTTCCTGCCTGTCATATTAAGATAAACATGGATCTAAAAATAAGAAGTGAGTTTTAAGATAAGTGTCTTCAGATTAAATAGTGGTAAATTTCTCTGGGTGACCCCCAAGTCCTATTGATGTTGAAATAATTTTTAGTACTTTGGGAGTGAATCTTGAACATAAACCTGTTGAAACTAGAAGTAGAATTATTTTCAAATCATCTGTGGGCCTACTTGTACAATATTATTCAACCCAAGTTTCCTGTGGCTGCAGTAAATCCATCTTTAATGTGAGGATATTTCCCAGTTACGTTAAGAGGACAATTTTATGTTTTTGTAGGCCAACCTAATGACTATACCGTTAACTATAAAAATCTCTAGAACTGATTTTCTCATCCTCTATGGTTAGACCCTAAAGTCTTAAAGGCAATTCAAACTTAATCTGTTTAATAACTGACCCGTCATCTGCCCTTACTCCACCAATTCTGTTCCTACTCAATACCTGGATCAAAACCCCACCTCCTCTGTGAAGCCTTCTTCAAACTTCTGAAAGACAGAATCTCCTAATGTGTTTTACAAATCCATCCCAGCCAAAACTCCCCAGTGGAATAGTCTTGATAAACATATGGATTTTTCTTGCAAACAACGTTTGGAGTGAAGGAGAAGGGATAAAACTCACAAGGTTTTAAGCAGTCTGTTTTATAATTATTGGGTTAGGACCTAAATGTATGTTCTCTGATAGATGAGCATGGCCCTTTAAAGAAAGGTGAGCAGATCTGATAATAAACAGGAAATCAAGGATATAAAGTTGGTGCAGAGTTTCACCCTGATCTGTTTGGTGCCTCCTTGCCCCCCATCTGAGTTCAAACACAAGGCACTTCCTAAGTAGACAGACATGCAGATCACATAGTAGTCACCTAAATAAGCTGTAATGTTGATCAATCCTAAAGTGCTATGTCAGACACGAACCTGGGTGATCTTACGGTTCAATCAATCCAGACATCTTTCTGGACTTAGTTCTACTAGCATCTTCCATTGCTGAACAAAAGTTGCTCGTGAGACAGTGATGTTACTTCTTTAAGGTCTCCACAACTATGAGAAGCCACCTAAATACTCCCTTGCTCCTCTGAAGCAGGACCGGCAGTCTATAATAAGTATCCCTTGGTGTACAGCTTAGCCCAAAGCCCTCCCCGTCACTGTCCAGGGATGACATAACCATTGAAGCATGCAGCAATACCCAATTTCCAGAGCCCTGATTTATTCTCCCTTGTACTGGGCAAAGGGCATGGCTGAGAAGCCAGGCTCTTATCTTGGCAGGGGTCTGGGGCTGTCTTCATCTCTGAAACAACCCCTGATGGGTAATTGGGGAATGACATTGATGGTGGCCCTGGGGCTTGCTCTTGCCGGAAAATACAGCTATGATTTAGAAATTCAGCCCAAGGGTTGAGAGGAGGGAGAGAGAATGTAAAGATGGCTTGCCCTGGTCTCCTTTGACCTCATGGGAGACAAACAAGGATGCAGAAAGTGGAACCGCGTGCTGTTATTGAGTTGGCATAGCATGATGTTTTGCTTTCAGAGCTTTTACTGCCATTACAGAGCACTGAGCTCTCCCTTTGTTTGGTACACATTCTATCCCCGAGAGACAGCCTATTTTTCTCTTGAAGGGATTTAAAAAACAAATGATAGTTTTATTTTATTCTGTGTCCACCACTAAGAATTCATGCAGAGCAATTTTACTTGTTGCCAATTAAGATCTCCCAGCGGAGGTCTATGATTACAGCAAAGGCAACCTGTTTAATACTCGGCATGTCCTTAGTCTACATAAATTAACCCCATGAGGGTAGGCATCTTAGGATGCCTGGATAATATAATTCTAAGATCCAGGATACAAAGAAGGTAAATCTCTGAGAGACTCTGGGCCAGACTGTGCTTTTCCTTTATTTTACACCTATAGGGCAGGTTCTAGGTAACACACTAGTATTTTTTCTCAGAGATGGAATAATAGCATGTGGCTTCCCAGCAAGAAATTATAACCTCTCTCTTTTAGAGCTGGAAGAAACTTTAGAGACACTGATGTTAATCTCTACCCCAAAATGTATAAATATATCAAGGTTATGGAAAACACGAGCATTTGGAGTGTGGATTATTTTATTTCAATGTTCACTGTACTTAGATAAGCAACATTTAAATCCTGAGAATGAAAGCACAGTTTTTACCCAATATTTTCCTATTTCTTTCCTTAGAACAAGAATCACACGCAACCAAGAAAGCAAAGGGGAAATTCTATTTTAAAGAATTTTGGATATGCTCATATCATTATATTGATGGAAATAATGGGCCTTAGGGGATCGTCTCCCAACCAGGGACTTGTCTAAATGCTTTTCAGTTAAGTGTTTTACTCTCCCTGGTGATACCAGAAACCATCATTTTTCCCTTTGGGAAGCAGGAGTTAAGTAAGTACTTGACTAGGGCAAACAGTTTGTAATCAGTAGTTTACAGATTCTTAAAATCTGGTATTGAGGCTTGAGCTGCCCACTAAGGAAAATGATGAAGAAGTTGGGATTGGCTTTTCTATGTGGACTTTTCCCTTTTAACCAACAACTTAGACTCTTCACACTGCTAGATACCCTTTCACCAAGTCACCCATACTAGTACCCATAAAGGGGTACAAGGTATATATATTATATATTTGGATATTTGGATATTATGTATTTGGATATCAACTGGATAGATTACCATTTCCTAAGGCATGTTCCTCGGAGACTTGGAGTAGATGATCCAAGAAAGATAAGATTTGGGCATTTTTTTTTTTTTTTTGAAAAACAAAAGTATGGAAAGCAGTACTTTTACTGTTCTTTGAGGGAATTTTTTTCCACTTAGGTTTCTAAGGTTAAACAGTGAAATCAAGAAAATGCTGCAGCCTTTCACCATGTGGCTCAGGGGAAGCCTGTTAGCAGCAATAATTACGTCACTCACATAGCACTCAACATGTGCTAGACTTTGTTCCAAGAGCCTTATAGACTTTATATCTCTGTTATTCTCACAATAACCTTAACTATAAGTGCTACTACTTGGCTCCTTTTGTAGATGAAGAAACAGAGGCACAGAAAGATAAGTTGTTCAAGGTCACATAGCTAG
>NW_007733979.1:31413-35746 GCF_000696425.1 Galeopterus variegatus | reverse complement strand
CTACCCTCCGCATTGCTACCGCGCCTCGCCCCGCCAGTGAGAGGGATCCGGTTTGTATTTGGGATCCGAACCCTCGGGCAGGAGCGCCCGCTGCGCTTCCCAAGCGGCGCACTATCCAGTGCGCCACCGGGCCGGCCCTGGGCATTTTTTTTTTAAGTCAGAATTATATTTTATATTCTACATTAGCATATGCATAGCACATATTAGCAATATTAATTTCAGAACTTCTCAGAGCCATTAAAACAAAAAGTTAAAACTTGGGTTTACCTAGTATGTTTCAAGTTTATTTCACCACAGAATACTTTTATTTTTTTAAATACCTATAACATAGTGACCTAAGAATTAATGTTTCTTGGGATATGCTCAAAATCTTTCATAGATTTATTTAGATCACTGTTTCTCGAAGAGGAGAGGAGATTATTTTGCCCTCTAAGGTACATTTGGAAAATGTCTGGAGACATTTGGTTGTCACAACTGGAAGATTTGACTGGCAGATAGTGGATCAAAGCTAGGGATGATCTGAAACATACTACAATGCACAGGACAACCCCACCTCCACAAGGAACTATCAGGCCCCAAAGGTGAACAGTAACTTGGCTGAGAAACTCTTATCCAGATACAGCTTGTTCAAATGGGACGCAGGTGATCTAGAATCTGTGGGTTGGCAGCCAGCACTCCGCATTCACCAGATCTCATAATTTGATTTTGGCTATGCAGAACTACTTATTCTTTATTAATATACAGGCTTTTGATAACACTGTCTCCAATCTGACTTATGAAAATCTGAAACGAATACTTTGACATTATCCGGTTGAGTTACTGGCAAGCTGTCAGGTATTTGTTGTTTGTCATTTCTATTCACATGTTCTTTGAAGCTTTCTATGATATGTATTATATAGTTGTATCACTGCACAATATGTAAGTATTATTGAAAATAGCATTGTTTGTATATGTTCTATAAATGCAACATAATATCCTAGACATATGTTTTATATAGTCTCAGTGCTCAGTAATCTTTAATACAAGCTATAATGACACCTTCTTACAGATGGGGAAACTCAGTCTCAGATGTTACCCAACAGCCAGTTTGGGCAGGCCAGGACAAGAGTCCAGGTCCCAAAACCTCTAGTCCAGTCCTTTTTCCATGGCTGTAGTATTATGCTGCTTCCATTTTTTCATACATAATTTCACGTGTGTGGCATGAAAGAGTATTTCAATCCATAAATATTCATGAATTCAATTTGTATTTTCCAACTATTTGTGTTTGTTCTAAATTCTTAGTTTGAGGTTACAAATGGATAAAGATTTTTACCAAATGTTAGAAGACATTCGCAGCAGTTGTTTCTTACAGTCTTTCCTGTCAGTCACAGATATATTTAACCAAATCAGAAATAGTAACAGATGAGATAAAAATCATCAAGGGCAGTAAATCCTTTTTCTCCTAATACTTTCAAAATTAGAGCAAATAAAGGTACAGAAAATTAGGATGTTTTATCAATTAGTATACATGTTGTCACTAAAGATAAAATAACATACCCAATCAAGGACATGCAGAGCAAATTAAATCCACTCAGACTTATTCTCAGATCTTAGACTAAGTTCTAGATTTTGACTCCATTCTCTTTAGAGGAACTCAGTTCAGACTTTCCCCCACCCCCGAAAGGATCTGTTGGTGTCAAAACCAAAACAAAAACAGTTGAGCTAAATGACTGCTCATTGCTAGACAGCTATATTTGAACTCCACAAATTCCTTTGCAATTTCAAAACCCAGAGATAGATTATAGGTCTATTTCAGTAGAATACTAAACAGGGTCCCAAAATAACCAGTTATCTTAAGAGTGTGATTACAATAACATATTTGTGTCACAGCAGATGGTTATGCTATAAAAAACAACTAAAATCTATAAAAGACTGGTAGCCCTCCTCATAAAGATGAAGACTTAATTCTTACACCAATCCTCTATCATTTGTTGCACTCTTATCATTCAGCAAGTGGCAATAAGAGTGTGCCTTGTGTCTACCATGCTTTTGATCAGACCTCAAAGGTGGAGGCCGTGAATTATTTAATAGTAACTGACCACGGTTATTATTGGAAGAGCTAAATAATCAGAACTTGTCTCTTAAGTTATAAGTTAGCTCAGGTATAAATGGAAGGCCATCAGTGTCAGCATCAGTGATTGATAGCCCACTCCATGATAATTGTAGCAGCCACAAATCAAAGGCATAATACAATCAGAAGGGGCATATACTGATTTATGGGAAGGTTTAACTTCGGGCAACCTAGTTGGCTTGCATACATGACATGCCATTCCCATGATCCTCTGCACATCTTAGATTTTACCCAACTCATGAATAAAGCATTTAAAAAATTTAATCATAACGACAAAGGTTTTCCACACTGCTCACTGTGACTCACATATTCACTAAATACCATTTGGCTACAGTGCAGCTATGATATATTGTAATAACCATCATAAAGCCTGTCACTTTAAGTCAGTCAACTCAGGATCTGTTTGTACAATATAATCAAATGTAATTTTATGATTCAATAAATAGTATATGAATCTGATATTATTGGTTTTCATTTTCTTTTCAATGCTACCCATTTTACATTCTCTCCCTGGTAGTTATTCTCACTATTTAAATGTCATTATTGCTCGCTATTGTTATTCAAAGGAGGTTTTTATTAGATTCTCTGACACTATATATAAGGCTCAGCTTCTTCAACAGTAATAATTCCATTTCTGAAGGAAAATGGAAGTGACTGTACACAAAATTCTGAGCTCTTACTTTATGTTAGATTAAGTCTGTGCCTGAAATGGGATTTTAATTTAATCATATCTGAGAAGACCGAAAGGTTTTTATTAACTACCTCAAAGCAGGAAAGATAGCCTTTTCCATGCAGGTTTTTTGTTGTTGTTTCAAAGAGCCTGTGAAACCATTACTCCTCCACAATGATATGTATGATGTACTTACTGACCAAATTAAACTCTGAATTTCTTTCAGATGATATTTATCATTTTTTCTGTATTTTTTCCTTGGAAGATGGAGAAAACAAAATATTCTATACAGACAGTTGAAGTAAAACGTTACTTACCAGTTATATAGCTTTAAGAATATACTTTTTTAATAGATCAATAAAAAATTAAAAAGGCATACAACCATAAATACATTGTTGTTGATTTTATTAATACCCTGGTTCACACACACAGACCCTATCAAAATTAGGTTATAGTTCTCACAAAACAAATCTAACGTTACTTACCAGTTATATAGCTTTAAGAATATACTTTTTTAATAGATCAATAAAAAATTTAAAAGGCATACAACCATAAATACATTGTTGTTGATTTTATTAATACCCTGGTTCACACACACAAACCCTATCAAAATTAGGTTATAGTTCTCACAAAACAAATCTAGCAAATATTGCATCTAGTCATATAAAATTAACTGGTGTACATGTTAGTTGCAAACAAACTTTATAGAAATAGAATATTTTCTATTACTGTAACCAGAGATGTTCTCCCACAGGAAAAGTAATAAGAGCAGAAAAAATTAAAATATGTGGCACTTTGCCCAAGAACTAGAACTCATTAGGGAAAATTAATTGAGGTTATTCTAATTTGTTACAAGGGTACATGAAGGGGCAACATGTCCTGGTACACAGCCCAGCAGTAACAGATTTCAATGAAGTTTGGCAAGAAGGCCATGGGGTTAGCAAGTATTTGCCTGCCATTTCTGTGTACAGAGAAAGCACTCTCCTACACACTGCCAGAAGGTAAAAAAATCAAGGACTTCAGGGTCTTACTGACCCTTAATGAGCAAAGGTAGTTATATGAAACAATTTCAGTGCAATGGAAGGTATCATATAATTAAGCACTAGCATATTTATTTCAAGAAGAGCTATAGGAATTTAGAAAAAGAAATTCAAATTTTACAGTAGCACCTATAAACCTGACCACACAGACCCTAAAAAGCTAAATAATGACATCACAGCCATCGTTGCCAGTCTTAATTCCTAAAAGGCTCCCAGGTAATAATGATTGACTTGGACAGTAGCACCTATAAACCTGACCACACAGACCCTAAAAAGCTAAATAATGACATCACAGCCATTGTTGCCAGTCTTAATTCCTAAAAGGCTCCCAGGTAATAATGATTGACTTGGAAATATGACTCCTATATTAATCTGTATTTTCAATTTACCTGCACAAATATTCTGATACCTTTTCTTACCTGGTGTCAGAACCCACCATGTAGAACAAAAACTAAATATTGGAAAACTATACAACAGCATTCTTAAAATATTTTCCTTTGATATGAAGAGAAG
>NW_007733979.1:28675-31104 GCF_000696425.1 Galeopterus variegatus | reverse complement strand
AATAATAATCACTAGAGAACTAGAGTTTTACTGACTTGCCATAAAAATCTTATTCACAGAAAAAAGCCTAAATTTCACGGTCATCTGCACTGGATTCCATGTGTCCATGTGTTCTACTGGCCTTATGACAATCATTTTCTAGCAAAATAAAAAAGAACAGTATCTGAAGACTATATAGAATGCTTTCTACATGCACATCTCATTCTTTGGGCATTTGTGCACATCGAGGGACATGTCCATATTCCTTCAACTCCTGTATACACCAAACAGTGCATTGCATTTTGTTTTACTCTTAGAAGATAAATCTTTGGCTTCCAGGAAGACATGAAAGGTAAGTTACATCTTTTTCGATAGAAATGTGTATATAAGGTGGTTTCTGTAAATCAAACCATATTTTCAAAAAACATGTCTGAAAAAGGAAGCATTTGTCCCATGAGAATTGTATAGAAAAATCCATAGGTTATGTCTGATTTTTTAAATTTATGATTTCTGAATATGAAGTTCATATGCAATAGAGTTTCAATTGCTTACTTGGAACAAATACAGTGTGTGAAATTTTTTATGATACTGTCTCATTCTGAATCTGGTGTTTCTTTCCCTTTCTGTTTGAAGATCCAGCCTGCAGGCATCTGCTTCTATATTACGGCTGCCTTACATGGAATAGTGTGCAATGATTTCAATGTTAAGGCACCCACTAAAGCTACTGTTTTATTTCTGTGAATTTGAAATAAACTGGGAGCTATGCTTAATACTGATTTTTCTTTCTGAAATATAGATTTCTTATTAAATGTTATACATAATATATTGTTTTTATAGGGGGGAAAAAGTCACCATAGTAAGGGAGGCAGAGAGAAACATAGCAATTGATCTGATGTAGTGGAANAACGTTACTTACCAGTTATATAGCTTTAAGAATATACTTTTTTAATAGATCAATAAAAAATTTAAAAGGCATACAACCATAAATACATTGTTGTTGATTTTATTAATACCCTGGTTCACACACACAAACCCTATCAAAATTAGGTTATAGTTCTCACAAAACAAATCCAGCAAATATTGCATCTAGTCATATAAAATTAACTGGTGTACATGTTAGTTGCAAACAAACTTTATAGAAATAGAATATTTTCTATTACTGTAACCAGAGATGTTCTCCCACAGGAAAAGTAATAAGAGCAGAAAAAATTAAAATATGTGGCACTTTGCCCAAGAACTAGAACTCATTAGGGAAAATTAATTGAGGTTATTCTAATTTGTTACAAGGGTACATGAAGGGGCAACATGTCCTGGTACACAGCCCAGCAGTAACAGATTTCAATGAAGTTTGGCAAGAAGGCCATGGGGTTAGCAAGTATTTGCCTGCCATTTCTGTGTACAGAGAAAGCACTCTCCTACACACTGCCAGAAGGTAAAAAAATCAAGGACTTCAGGGTCTTACTGACCCTTAATGAGCAAAGGTAGTTATATGAAACAATTTCAGTGCAATGGAAGGTATCATATAATTAAGCACTAGCATATTTATTTCAAGAAGAGCTATAGGAATTTAGAAAAAGAAATTCAAATTTTACAGTAGCACCTATAAACCTGACCACACAGACCCTAAAAAGCTAAATAATGACATCACAGCCATTGTTGCCAGTCTTAATTCCTAAAAGGCTCCCAGGTAATAATGATTGACTTGGAAATATGACTCCTATATTAATCTGTATTTTCAATTTACCTGCACAAATATTCTGATACCTTTTCTTACCTGGTGTCAGAACCCACCATGTAGAACAAAAACTAAATATTGGAAAACTATACAACAGCATTCTTAAAATATTTTCCTTTGATATGAAGAGAAGCAGAACTTTGAAGGAGAGATGTTCTACCTTTCAGAGGAAAACTTAATCTTTAAGCAGGCAAGGATCAGAGAATTTGGAATCTAGTTTCCACAACATTACAAGTTTGCCATTCTAAGACTATAGTGTCTTAGAAACAGCAGTCTAGCTTGACAAGGACTTAGTATATCCTCTAGTCTAAGTGAAATATTTTAGATCAACATTAGAGGCTGCTACCTGAGCAAACAAATAACAGAACATGAATTTAGCTCACCTCCAGAGACTTCTGTGTTGCTCTTCGAGTTGAGTTAGCAGATGCTCAATGTATTTATTGGAGTCCATGTATTCCTGCACAAAGACAAACAGAACTTCATTGCAATAGTCATCAGAATTCTAAGACTCTCTTCATCTCTACAAGGAATATTTTGGACAAGATAATTACTAGGTCTCTCCCAGTTCCAGGAGATTTTCTGACTGACAATCATAACCATTTGGGGATGAATACTATTTTCCCCATATCTTGTGATCATTTTATAAAAAAAAATAATAATAATCACTAGAGAACTAGAGTTTTACTGACTTGCCATAAAAATCTTATTCACAGAA
>NW_007733979.1:25971-26754 GCF_000696425.1 Galeopterus variegatus | reverse complement strand
CTGAATAATTATTTAAACAAAACTGTCGGGCACATTGAAACCAAAGCAGAAATCTCTGCTACTGCTAAGAGGTTGCAACATATATGGTTATAGTTTTAAGTGTCCTGATCAAGGCTAAAACATGATTTAGAACACTCGACATTCTCAAATACATTCAACCATTAATTTTTTTAAAGGTGTTGTTCTCAAGTAGAGACCAATGTATAAATCTTAGTCATTCATCCATTCTTCATTCAATTATCATTCAAACATCTATTACCAAGTACTGTTCTAAGTGCCGTACCAAGAGGGGGAAAGCCACTGCCCTCAAGTACCTTACATTCTGTGGAGGGACACAAAGATAAAGATAAATGCCTGAACAGATGAATTTCGGATCAGTTACAAGCTATGAAGGAAATAAACCAGTGATGTTGAAGACTTTAAATGGGGGGAGGGCAGCTACTTCACATAAAGTTATCAAAAGAGGACTCTGAGCAAATGATATTTGAGCTAAGACTTGGAAGAGGAGGTGGTGGCAACCAAATAGACATGGAGGCCAGAGCACTGCAGGCAAAGGAAACAGCATATCCCAAACCCCAAAATGTGCTGTTTTAGGAACAGCTATTTAAGGAAGCCAGTGGGGAACTGGGAACAGGATAGTGGGGTATATAGTTTAAAATGAAGTCAGAGAGTAGGTAGGGACCAAATCACGTGCAAGCCCTGGAAAGCCGTTTGGATTAAAACCAATAGATTTGTTATTTTGTTCATTCTGATTAACTCAAGTCAGCGATTGAGGGCCGGCCC
>NW_007733979.1:22054-25889 GCF_000696425.1 Galeopterus variegatus | reverse complement strand
AGTCCGGTACAGGGGCGACACTGAGGGTTGCGATCCGTTGCCGGACACGGAAAAAAGACAAGTCAGCACGGTCCGGTACAGGGGCGACACTGAGGGTTGCGATCCGTTGCCGGACACGGAAAAAAGACAAGTCAGCAATTGAAACTGAAGGTTATAACAATGACAAATATGATCTTAGGATCAAAGAGACATGTTCAAATCCTGGTTTTGTTACTTGCTAGCTATGTTCCCTCTGAACAAATTATTTAATCTAAGTTTCGATTTCTCCATCTTTATCAGAGAGAGAAATTCTTAACTCATGGTGCTGTTGTCAGGATTAAATAAAATGGTTTAAGTGAGTATATACCATCATGACTGCCAAAAAATAAGCATAGCCTTTTTCAGAGTATTATATGAGGGTTCTTCAGGAAGTTCGTAGAAAAACAGAATTAAAAGATAATACTAATCTTTCCATGAACTTTTTGAAGACCCCTCATTGATCTCTTCTCAAAAGGCAAATCACTTTACACGGTGAAGACATTCATTTTCTCTTCCTTACCAGACAAGATTTAAGTGTGTGGTTCTTAGACTGTAGTTGCCAAATATTAGAATAGGCAATTAGGCAGAGATTAGTAATACAGATCTCCAACCATTAAACATAGTTGTCACTGGACAGATTTTAAAAGCTATTCAAATAACACTAGCTGCTTCCATTTAAACCAGCTTTACTTAGTTTACCATAAAAACAAACAACTTAAACCACTTAACAGTGGGAAACTAAGGTTATGAATTCTCCATCCCTTTCAGCCTTATTTTTCTCTATAGCCCTCTTGCTTCTAACAGATTTTACTTGAGTATTGCTATTACCCTCCTCACCCACCCCCCAATATAAGGCTAACAGAAATGGATTGAAAGAAAAAGAAATATAAAGGTTACATGTACTTTTTGTAAAGTGAAACCATTTTTCCCCTCAAAGAACTTAGGAAGCGCCCTCATACATTTATCATTTCTGGCCCTTGAATTGGAAAAGTTAGTTACCTAATGAGAAGTCTCTATCATTCTGTAAGATTAAGATGGCCAAAACTCCCACAGGGAATCATCCTGTTTGGAAATTTCACCTCCAAGAAAACAATAGAGGGTGGTAGCAATGGGGCTGGCAGTGGCGTACAGTGGAACCATAGTCCCAACAAGGAAAATATGACAGGCACAGTGGCTACAAGAATTTTGGGAACAAGTGCATACTGGAAATTATTATACAGAGACTACAATATTTCAAAGACACGGGCAGAAAGAAAAGGTCTGGATAGGTCATTTCAGAATTAATAAATTGAAAAAATTAACATGGAACCCAAGAAGACGTACTGTAGGACAAGAAAAAATCCTCCAACGTAGGAAAGGGTGTGACACTGAAAATAGTTTACAAGAAAATCATTAAAGCATCTTAAAGAGTATTCACATGTTTAGTAGTGTCCAGAAAGACTGGTCTCTGACCCAAGTGCAGAAAGCTTCTTTAAAAAGGTTGAGATGAAAAGACAGAATTAGATTTTAAAAGACAATGAGGTAAGCAGCAAAGATAATAAAATGAAATAAAATAAAAGAACTGGGTGAGCTAAGAATTTCAAGGCAACATAAACTGCAATAGCAGAATCAAAGCATGCCTATCCCCATATTGTGGTTTTTATTAGGAGGTGGCCCTCCTTACCATAAAGGGTGCTTCAAAGAGTGGACTGTGGATTTTGGTGTATTGGCACTGAACTGGTCACATGCATGGAAGTCTGCTTCTCAGCATCTCATTCTGTGAAATAAATTCCCCAATCCAGGCTAGGTACTTACATAACTCACTAACCCTTCTTCCATTTCTATGGTATAAATCAGTCAGTATATGAATAATTCAGTTAGTGAAGACTAAGCCTGCTGTAATCTAGGAAAACAGAAAAAAAACCCACTCATATCCACGTTTTCCTTGTTGTCAATGTTCAATATTATTATGTCTGAATAATGTCAGCCTGCCAAGCCTTGCTTTGTCCAGAATGTAGCTCCCATCTCTCTCAGCAGAAAGACTTTATTAAAACTATAGTTGCTACCTTGATGAACATCCTGTTCTCCTGGTTTTCCTTATGATTAGAAAACCCGTATTGGATATAATAAATAAGAGTTGACAATGAAAATGCACACACAGTCCTGAGGAGGACAAACTTAATCTGTAACTAAATAAAGCAATAAAGGATAAAGATGAAAATGAACAGAGACATGATTGACGTAAAGTACAAAAAGATAGGTTTGTCTAACAATGATAACTTTTGAGTATTTGATAAGATTTGGAATACAAACAAATAACTTTAAAAAACATTTAAGGGAACAGAAAAGAGAGGACTTGATTATGTGCATCAAAAGAGCTCATTACGGGCCGGCCCGGTGGCGCACTGGATAAGTGCGCCGCTTGGGAAGCGCGGCGGCACTCCCGCCCGAGGGTTCGGATCCCACATACAGACCGGTTCCCGCTCACTGGCTGAGCGAGGCGCGGGAGCAACACCGAGGGTTGCAATCCCGTTGCTGGTCCCCGGTCCGGTACGGAGGCAACACTGAGGGTTACGATCCGTTGCTGGACACGGAAAAAGACAAAAGACAAAAAAAAAAAAAAAAAAAGAGCTCATTACATTCCAGGTAGAGTTAATGAAAAACAATACATACATTCACTGGCACAAGAGTTTAATCCAAATAGTGAAGAGGGAAAACAAACAAACAAACAACAACAACAACAACAAAAAAAAACACAAGCATCCAAACAGGTTTCCTAACAAGGAGCAAAAAAGATTGGCTCCATAGCTTCTGGTCACCCCAAACGCCCTCTGAAATGAGATACATAGACAAACATAAATATCGGGAGTATTCCCAATCAAGTAGATCTCGTATAACAAAGCAACAGAAAGACAATCTCATGTATTCGTGAATTCAGAAAATATAGCACCTACTTCTTTATTTAAAACCTTAAAGATACTATGTGTGTATCTGAAACTTAAAGGTGTCGGTGTATATCAAATACCCAAGAGATGAATAAAAATACCAGATATGCGTATAAGTATGTATGTATGCACACAACCAATACCAAAGCAATAAGTAAAAAAAAAAAAAAAAAAGGGAACTCAATATAAAAGTTTCAAAAGAAATTAGGCCAGCAAAGCAGTTTTCTAAAAAAGTAAATACAATTAGATAAAAAAATCCCCCAAAGAATATACATTATGTATCTGAGTTGGCAAAGGGAGGATGAAAGGGAAAGAGAAGTAGACTGATATAGAAACCTCTTTGTACATAGGGACAGAAATTACTTTTCCATTCCTGACTCAATTTAAAAAGCTTAAATACAAGGGTGTGTTTTGCCTACATATGTACACTTTGGGAAAGCAATATGGTAATACATGTCATGAAATTTAAAACATCCATGCACCTTTGATCCAGAAATTCCCTGTCTAGAAATCATCCTGAGGAAATTATCAGATTAGAGCAAGTGATGTTCAAAATATTTGTGCCAATAGGAAAAAACTGGGTATATCTTAGTTTCCAAAGTTATGAGTGTGCTTTATCCATTTGAAGAAATATACAATTCCTTAAAAACCTTTTAAAGAATAGAAAACATTCAGAGCATAATGTTAAGTGAAAGAAGCAGGATGCAAAACTTCATAAACCCTTTGGACACAGTTTAAAAGGTGTACATAACAGATTAAAAGGCAGACAGCACACAGTAATTTAGGTTAATTTTCTTTTGCATACTCTTGATAGTTAAAATATGATATGCTCACGGGCCGGCCCGGTGGCGCACTGCTACAGTGCGCCGCTTGGGAGCGCGGCGGCACTCCCG
>NW_007733979.1:18244-21713 GCF_000696425.1 Galeopterus variegatus | reverse complement strand
GGGGGGGAGGAACACCAAGTTACACTGAATCATGTGTATAATAAGTTTTCAAATTTTTACAAAGGTACTTCATTATAAAGACATCTGTTCCTTCTGTAGAACTTATGCAGATTAGAATCGTTTTGGAGATATTTTGACAAGTTTGCCTTTAGCTTCTTTTAATGTACACGTTCAGGGCAATTAGTATGATACACTTAAAGCAATTATGGGTTTATAGATATACTGATCATTGCATATCTGTGTAGCATAAGCCCACTTAATGTGAATCTCCTATTGTCTGAAATAGGTCAGTTCTGAGAGAGTCCCATTATAAACATTCTAATAATGTAAAGATCTTATATATCATTCATTTTAAGTGAAATTTAAAATATAATAGTGTATCAAAGCTTGCAGAGATCCAAAATCCCTCCACATAATCTTCATATTATAATCAGCATAACTTATGGCAGCACTTGTGAAATCCTGCCAGCAATTTTGTGACTACTAATGTTGAATTCCCCATTCACCTTTAGGCAAAGGCGCACCAACAAGGAAGCCAGCTGTTCAAGTCAACAGAAATATCATCAGATGCAGAACTTCCACAATTAGGAAATAACTATCATAAGCAATGCTGCCCTCAAAAATTATTTCGTCACCTTAATGAAAAGATCCATCTGCACAGTGAATGTAAAACACTAGAACTAAAACATACCCACTGTGGGAATTTTACAGACAAGGTAATAGAAAGGTATCTCATACTTAACTGGCATCTGTACCAACATAAATTCTTCCAAGGAGACATCTTTAAATGTTAAGCACCACAAGCAAATCCATTCGGGAGTCCCAGCTGTGAGAGATTGATCCTACTGCCATTCTCTCTCCCATAGCCATCTCCAATTCCTCTTTCCCATTCACTCCTTAAACAACGGCGACCTTGCTTCTGAGGCAAACTCTCCAGTGGGACAGCTCCTTTGGAGCCCCTGATGGCCTCCAAGGTGGAATCTCATGATTTTACTTGGTCTTGATCCTATGACCACTTCCTGCAGCACTTGACAGTTTAAGTCATACTCCCTTCCTGGTATTCTCTGAAAGAGCCCCCTATCACTGAGCTCTTACTCTTCACTCTTCCTTCCAGTCCTTTATCAAGGTTAAGGTTTTATTCTAGGTCCTCTTTCACTTCTTACCAGAAAATCCCATCAATTACTAAGGTTTCATCTGCCACCAATAATCCAGATCTATGCATGAGGTTCAATCCTGCATATCTGGCTATTTACCAAAGAGGTCCCTTTGGAAGTGCCTCAAACTCTCCTAAGCATGTCTTCCTTCATTTTTGTACTCCCCAACACCTACCATAGCATTTGGAACATCACAAGCACTCAAAGGTTCATTAAATAAATGAATGAGTGAATTAATCAGCTGGATGTAGTCAGGCTAGTAACAAGAGACTCAGATTACTAGGCTGGTCTGGTTATAATGATCATAGAGACAATAGGTAATTAAGGTATTAGAACAATTTTCTCCTCTGCTGTCACACACTCAACACAACACTTCTGATACCAAACTCATGGGGATTTTCCCCTATGCCAAACAATCTGGTGCATTACTCATCTATGGCATGTAAGTTGTATGGGCTCTCAAAGATTTCAACACTGTACAAAAGTCAAAGTGTGCTATATCAGATAGAGGGGTAACGTATCATGATGACTAGCAAATCCCACAGAATGAAAACATCTCTCGTATACCTGTCATGTATGAAAATTTCAGTATGCGTTAACAGTGACAAAAATATACAACACATGTGGCCGCTGAAAAGCTTTGCCTGCTACTTGATATCAAGGCAGCAGACGAATGCAAATCAAACTATGGGTAAAGCTTGGCAGACCTTTACAGTAAAACATATCTCAACTTGTTGGAGGCCACTAAACTGTACCCTATTATATTTTTTTAAGAGATCTCCTTTCCTCCCCACTCCTGGCCGGACACATGGTTCCTGAGCTGCAGATGGTTTCCCAGCCTCCTGTGCTGCTCAAGTGAACATAAGCAGAAGTGAGTGCAATATGCAGGGCATCCCCAACCAACAGACGAGCTGCTTGCCCAGTATATGCTCTGCCCCTGGCTCCTGGCTGGAGGCAGTGACAACCTTGGGTCCAAAGACAGTGCCTACATGTTAAGGGTGGCAAAAGTGATTGTTATTATAGCACCTATCTACCAACCCCAATCTTTCTGCCTGTTTTTGGCCTCTCGCATTAAAAAGTAAATTCTATCTTATTGAAAACACTGAGTTTTGTGCATTACGTAATAGCTAGAAGAGAGGCTTTTGAATGTTTTTGCTGCAAAGAAATGATAAATGCATGAGGTGATAGCTACATTAACTACCCTGACCCTATTATTATACAACATATATATGTATCAAAACAGATTGTACCACATAAGTATGTACAATTGCAATGTATAAGTTAAAATAAAACATTATCTTGTGTCTGTTGCAGTAGCTTAGCCTATGCTATAAGTAATACAATAAATGTTAGTTGATTCTTTTGAAAGTCAGCATGGCAAACAGTGAAATATTAAGCAGTCAACTTAACATCTCTGTATTACTTTGACTTATATAATTCGTAGTCATAGTTTTCCAAAGCACTTTGAAATCCATTCTCATTCTATCCTTGCCAAGTCTAAGTCACGGTCACCACACTTCAATTCAGAAAACATACAAATTACTCCACCAATTTCTTCTATGTGAGGCCCCTGGGTCGCTGTTGCCACCACCAGATATGTTCGCTTGACTTTGGACTTCCCAGCCTCTGAAACTAGTGCAAAAGACCTGGTAAGTCCCAGACACGTGGTGAAAACTGGACCTACAACCAGCATTCGAAAAAAAGCTGCCCCTACTGCTCATATAATAAGAAATAACAGGCTGATAAAGAAACTGGACAAAATCCTCTTGAATGAGCTGAACCTAGTTACATCTCTGAGGAGCATCTCAATTGTTATAACAAATAACTTACTTCAAAATTTTGGTTAAGGAAGATGGTGACGGGTCTGGAGCAGGCGTGCCAGAAGACAAAGCGAGCCTGAGAAGTGTGCGCTGTGCTGCCAGAGTACTATTTGCATTTCCAAGAGCAACAAAAAACGAAAAAACCACTGATCAACTATTCTACAACGAAAAAAAGCAACTACAGTCTCGAGGTTTTAGGGCCAATACAAAAGAAGATTCCTGAGAACGCCCCAACCGCGCCGGGAGACCAAGCGAGCAGCCCGAGGCAACAAAGGCCAGGAAAGATGGCAGTGGCAACGCAGAGACGGTGAGGAAGGCGCTGGACCGGCCCAGCTCTGGGAGCTCTGTGAGTGACCCCCAGCCCAGCCCCACTTGTGGGGCAAACGCCTGCCCAGCTCCCGCCTACCACACCAGGCTAGGCGCCGGCATCAGCACTGCCTCCATTTTCTCCGGTGGGGGTGGAGCCGGCCGGCTCAGATCAGGCAGGCCAGCCAT
>NW_007733979.1:16623-17909 GCF_000696425.1 Galeopterus variegatus | reverse complement strand
AATAATTTATTGGGTTAATGAATTAATGAGTGAGTAAATGAATGAATAAAAATAAAAATAATATGTGAACAAGATGAGAGTAAGAGAAGGATCCAGAGCTTGGGTAGAATGAGGATTTTACAATCAAAGCAAGACACAGATGCCATTGTCAAGACACACAAGGAAATTATTACTTTTGCAGCTGAAGTTGCCATGTTTCACAGAGCCTTCTGGATTGGGACGAAAGCCCACAGTGCAGCTACAGCTGTAGGAGCCCGGAGCATTGGTGCAGATGGAATTTGAACCACATGGTGACGGATCTTTGAGGCATTCATCAATATCTGCAAAGAACTAGAGAATATCAAGAAACCCAGAGGAACAAGGAGAAACGTATTTCCAGGGCTGTCCGGCAAACCCTCTGCTCACCTCTACATTTCTCGCTTTTGCCTGTGAAATTCAGCTGTCCCTTACTTGCCACAAAGCCAGGATGGCAGGTGCAAAAGTAGCTCCCAGGAGTGTTGGTGCATGCTGCGTTGATAGGACACATTTCAATATCTGCGCACTCATCAATATCTGTGGGGCAGAGAATGAATGTGGAGCAGAGTTGGCCAATGGTCCAACAAAGTCGCCACCAATCCCACTCCACCCACGGATCTCTGGCGGGGCTGATGGCGTGGGGAACCCCCGGCCAGCGTCGGGAGGGCAGGGAAGAGGATCCCGGCCAGACTGTCACTCCACCACACCTGGGGCTTCGGCCCAAGGTAAACTTTCTGCTTCTGGGAGGCAGATGCCATCTCTGTGGCCTTCAGTTTGGAAGAACCCCAGACTGATTTCTGGTTGGGAGAGGGGTGACCGGGGTGCCCCCGAGCCCGCTTGAACCTGCTGGAGAGCTGACGGCCTGAGGGTGCCAAGCCAGCTCACGCTGGGGGGACTCAAAGAGGAACTGTGTGCTGTGGGATCCTCCCCCGGGGTGCTCGCGCCCTGGTTGGGGAGATAACTCAACCACACAGGGGGCCGCAATACCGGGGGGAAGGTGGGAGGCCCAGAGAGGGCCTTGACCAGGGCTGCAGGAATGCCCACAGTGTCCGTGGTGGAGGCCTGAGAACCCTTCTGGGCTGGGCGGGGCTGAGAGATGAGGATTGCAGAAGACACACCCCAGCCCTGCACTGAGCGCACAGAGAGGGGAGGGGTCCGGCAAAGCAGGAGGAGTCTCGGAAAAAAAGACGCACCCTCTGGGTGGCCCCACCAAGTGCACACAGAGAGGGGAAATGCCCGGATAGTGAGGCACAGACTTACAGATCTTACAC
>NW_007733979.1:15673-16504 GCF_000696425.1 Galeopterus variegatus | reverse complement strand
TACGGAATAAAATGTTATGGGGTTGGGGAGAAATAATTAGGAAAGAGGTAAAGACAAAGCCTTTCATGTTTCATATCAACTCACAAAACATGAGGAATAAACAGTTAACATCCACTAGTGACTCAAGCCAGTATAAGCTATATGGCACTGAGCTTTACCATCTAGAGTTAGGTGAAAAGTCTTGGAGACATGAACGTACATTAATTTGGAGGCCTACAGAGACACGAGAATGACCCATGGCTAGAAGGTGTGGGAAGTGATTTTTCTTTTAGTATCTTTGAAGACGTCTCTAATAAATGGGTGGGTTTCTTTTAGTAGTAGTGAGTTCCCCACTTCCAGAAATATTTAAGTATACACCAGGTTAGCTCTTGTCACAGCACAGATGGAATTTATATTTTGCATGTGGAGTTGGATTAGGTGAACGGTTTTCAAAACTTTTTAGCTGAGAGAGGCTCTCTTCATGTCAAGCGAAACATGAATAGGTAAAAACAAGTTAAAGAGGTGATAATTTGACTGAAGGGGTGATGGAAGTCCATGGTCATGCTGCTTGGATTTTCCCTTGGACTTGATAGGGATCCTAAATGGGCTCCTTAAGCTATATTATATTTCTAAGGTCCCTTTCAACCTTGCCCCTCTAATGTTCTGCTTGTAACAATATCAGCATCTAGTGAAGATCAAATCATAGAAAATATGTAACATTTTTAGTGACAAAAGCATGCATTGGGCCGGCCCCATGGTGCACTCGGGAGAGTACAGCGCTGGGAGCGCAGCGATGCTCCTGCCACGGGTTCATATCCTATATAGGAGTGGCCGGTGCGCTCACTGGCTGAG
>NW_007733979.1:12739-14786 GCF_000696425.1 Galeopterus variegatus | reverse complement strand
GGGGTTGAAGAATACTAAATGTGCTCTGCAGTATGGTAGATACTTCAAAGATGGCCTCCATCAATTCTTCCACTTCCTGTATGCATGTTTCTCCCTCAGCAAGATGAGCATCTATTTCTCCTTCCTTGGAATCTAGGCTGGCCTCGTAACTGTGACCAATAGAAAGTGATAGAAGGAACATTCTGGGACTTCAAAGCTCAGACTGTAAAAGGACTGGCAGTTTCTGCTTTCTTCCTCCTGGAACTTGCTTTCTTGTAAACCAGCGGCCATGTTGTAAGGAAGCCCAAGAAACCATGTGAAAAATCCCATGAGGAAAACTAAGGGTTCCAGCGGAGCTCACAGCCAGAGTCCAGCACCAACTATCAGCCATGTAAACAAAGCCACTATGGACCTACCAATCATCCTGCCACCCCAGCTGACACTATGGGAAACAGAAGAACCATATGGTCAAGCCAGAGAATCATGAGCAAGAACAAATGGTTGTTGTTATGAGACACTATATTCGAGGGTAGTTTGATATCCATTGAGAAGCCCTCAGCATGGCTGGGAGAATTACCTGTACATTTGAAAGTATCTGGATGCTCAGGGGTCGAAATATCAGGCATAAAGAATCCAGGAAGACAGGAGCAACGGTATGCTCCTGGGATGTTGAGGCAGACAGAATTGGGGCCACAAAGAGTTGAGTTCCTGGAACATTCATCCACATCTAAACAGAAAACTGGTGTAAGTCAAAAGAATGAAGGATGCTGAGGCTACAGGAGCTCCCAGCCTCGCTGAGGACTAAAGCCAATGGACTTCCCCAACTCTGGTCTCACTTTCTCGCGCATATTTTCATCATTTAGAAAACAACCTTTTAGAGACATATCCATGACCTGTGCAAATCTTCTGATAAGGCTCCCCACTGCTCAGAATAAAATCCAAACACCTCATTAGGTGTACAATACTTTGAGAATCTGGTCCCAACCAGGTTCACCTACCTCATCTTTCACTCTTAATCCCTTCATTGCTTATGCTCCAGATGCATTGATTACTGTTAATCCACGAAGCCTCATTGTCTCTCTCACCTCTGTTACCTCAGCCCTGAACTTGTGTGTCCCCTCTGTCCCTGATCAATCTCAGCTCCTTTCCAAGGAATCGCTATACTGTTAATAAGAACAGCAGAGAGGCACAGAGTAGAGGGGTTGAGAGCCTGGACATCCTGGGTTCAGAGCCCGGCTCTGTCATCGATGGGCTGTGTGTTCCTAGTACTGCATACGGAATTCTGCTCCCCGCCCCCCAAAAAACTTCACATGTTGAAGTCCTAACCCCTAATGGGATGGCATTTGGAGATATTATTCACTCTTGTATTCCCAGTCCCTAGAAGAGTGCCTGGCATATGGAGGGTTTTCAAGAAGCATTTTTCAAGCCAGAAATCTCACTTCTGGGTGTTAACTCAGAAGATTTAAAATTTGTGGCAGAGAGAGCCGATGGTCCTCAATACCCATGATCTCCCCTTCTTCCTGGGCACACAGTGAGACATATTTCTCAGTCTCCCTTGCGATTAGGTGTGACCATGAGAATAAATTCTGGCCAATGGTATGTAAACAGAAGGGTGGCAAATACTTTCAAAACATAATGATCACAGATTGCAAAAATGGCCATAGTCCTTTATGTCTCTCAGTCTCCATACCTTGGGGTGTGGACTACGTGGCATGTGATTTTGGCACTCTTCCTGCTAAGAGGTGGCGTCTCCTTGCCCACCCCTTGAATCTGTCTGGCCCTATGGCTTATGTCAGCCAATAGCATGCTTTAGAAAGAACCTGGTGCCATTTCCAAACTTGGGCCTCGAGAGGCCTCTTTGCTCCTGCGCATTCTCTTGGGCCCCTTACCTCTGCCGTGTGTGTGGAGGATATCAACCTTAATACAGCAAATGTAGTTTCAGCAAGGCCACAGCCCTGTAGTTTAAGGTATAGCCTAACCTTTTAGTATAACACATAGAAATGTCAAGCTTGGGAAAGACAGAAAACTGTCCCAGGACTAAAGTCTCTGTTGCAGATAAAAAAAAAAA
>NW_007733979.1:9907-11860 GCF_000696425.1 Galeopterus variegatus | reverse complement strand
TTTGGGCCTCTCACTGCTCAGAAGAAATGGGCTTTGAGTAATCCTTTGCATCTCCCTCACCCCGGGGGAGAGGTGACAATATGAACAAGCCCCCAGACTAGCCTAGTGAAGAATAAATGACCAAGTGGAAAAGAGATAAATCATCTCAAATGAGGCCACACATGGAAGACAGCCCAGGCAAGAGCAGCAAAGCTGACCCACAGCTGACCACAGACATGCGAACAAGTCCAGCTGAGCCCAAAAGAACTGAGCAGAACAGTCCAACCTAAATTTCCAACCCATGGAATTGAGCGCTCAATAAATGGTAGTTGTTTTTAGCCACTAAGGTTTAGGGTCATTTGTTACTTCGTGATAGCTGACTGCTACACATGGATTAGAAAAATCAGAGATGGCTTTAAAGATCTCTTAGACTCAGCCAGTGGGGATGTTGATAAGGGCTTGATCACTTTACGTTTTTCTTAATCGAGTCACCATCCCTATAAATAGTATTTATTCCACTAGACACAGGAAGACTGAGCCCTTGTCTCTTGGTGAGAACATCCTGGCCACAATGCAGAAGACGGATTCGAGGGCACACACTGGAGAAAGGGGGAGACTAAAGAGGAGGCTGCTGCAGTAATGACAGAGGCTGAATCAAGGATGGAGAAAAATGGAAGGATTCAAGATGTATTTAGCAGGTAGATTCCCCNAGAGGCTGAATCAAGGATGGAGAAAAATGGAAGGATTCAAGATGTATTTAGCAGGTAGATTCCCCAAGATGTGATGACTAATTTATTATGGAGGGAGACAAAGAAACAAGGATAACTCTCAGGTCTTAATTCAAATGCCTTTTAAGAAAAAGTTCTGAAGTTTGCATCTGAGCTCTTCCGAGGGCAGGACTTCTACAGCTCAGCACTACTGACATTTGGGGCCATATCATGCTTGGCTGTGGGGGCTGTTGTGTGCATTATAGGACATTTAGCAGCATCTCTGGCCTCTACCTATTGGATTCCAGTAGCACAGACAGCCCTACCCACTATCACCAGCTGTGACAATCAGAAATGTCTCTGGGTCCATAGCCACACCACCCTGAACACACCCGATCCCTGATCTCAGAAGCTAAGCAGGGTCTGGCCTGGTTAGTACTTGGAATAGATACCACCTGGGAACACCGAGTGCTCTAGGCTTTAAAAGAAAATGCCTCCCGATATTGCCAATGACCCCTGGGGGGGGAAATTCCTCTAGGGGCAAGAGCTTCCCTTTATTCTCAAGTGGAGCCTGACCCACTTCTTGGCTCGTGGTACACCCTCAACAGGAGCTCAAGTCCTCCTCTTCAACTCCTCCACTTAATAGCTGTGTTTCCTGGGGAAAGTCACTTCACCTCTATGAGCCCCAATTTTCTCATTCCTGAGATAAGGATCACAATCCCTACCTCATAGCATCATCAAATGAGGTGATCCTTAATTAATTAGGTAGGTCAGTAATGAAGAGCTGGTCCTCTATACCTTGACAGGTGGAGTTGACAGAGGTGAATCCATCTTGGCACTCACAACTGTAGCTTCCCACGGAGTTGACACAATTGGAATGCTCAGGGCAGGTCCCACTGGTGTTGCACTCATTGATATCTGAGGAACAGTGGGGGAGAGTGAGCAGGCAAGAGACTGGGTGTCTAAGTTTAGAAACACATGTACCCGGTCCAATGGAAGAATGTCCACCAAAGACGCAGGCCTAGGAGCCTGGGGGCATTACCTGTGCAGGTGAAACTGCCTGCTTGTCCCAGGATCCAGTTATTTCCAGTGGGAGAAGAGAAACCAGGAGTGCAGCTGCATTTGTATCTCCCCAGAAGGTTTTTGCAGATTGAGTTAGGGCCACATTGTAGGGGGTTTTGAGAACATTCATCAATATCTGGACGGAGAAAGAGTTGGAGTTACACATTAACAACCTTTTAGAGACATATCCATGACCTGTGCAAAA
>NW_007733979.1:7851-8927 GCF_000696425.1 Galeopterus variegatus | reverse complement strand
AGGAAGGAAGGAAGGAAGGAAGGAAGGAAGGAAGGAAGGAAGGAAGGAAGGAAGGAAGGAAGGAAGGAAGGAGGAAGGGAATCGTGTTGGGAGGGAAGGGGGAGATTTCCTACAACCACTACCCAGCCAAGCTTCCACCTGAGTTTCCTACCACGTGCTCAAGGATCTTGAGGAGGTGTGAACTCACCTATGCATTTCAATCCTGGGCCCTTGAATTTACTTTGGCCATTGCTGGGCAGGAAGCCTCGTTTGCAAGTGCAATAGTAACTGTCCTTGGTGTCGGTGCACGTTGCATATGCCGGGCACGCGGTGGTGTCTGCACACTCGTTCACATCTAGGCAGCATAGAAGGAAGAGTTTGGACAAGATTAGAGGATCAGAATGAGGAACCCAGCATAAAAGTTGGAGGTGCACATTCTGGGTCGAACTGTGCTCCCGCAGAAGATAGGAGGGAATCCNGCATTACCTGTGCAGGTGAAACTGCCTGCTTGTCCCAGGATCCAGTTATTTCCAGTGGGAGAAGAGAAACCAGGAGTGCAGCTGCATTTGTATCTCCCCAGAAGGTTTTTGCAGATTGAGTTAGGGCCACATTGTAGGGGGTTTTGAGAACATTCATCAATATCTGGACGGAGAAAGAGTTGGAGTTACACATTTACCTCATCCTGGGAAACAGATTGTATTTCCCCAAAATGGTTGAAACTATATTTCCCATTCCATATGTTCTTTATTCAATATAACTTTGGTACTGCTTCCACCAAGCTGTGGGGTCTATGTTCCCTCGCTTTGAATCTGAGCATATGAAGATACTTCAAGAAGTTCATAGAAAGACTCGTATTATCTTTTGATTCTATTTCCCCACAAACTTTATGGAGTAACCTCATACTTACGACTATGTTGGAAGTGATGAAAGATCATAAAAATACCATGCAAAGTCACAAAACTTCTCCTATGTTTACTGGAGAAGCTCATTCTTGGAACCCAGCCACCATACTGTGAGGAGATCCAACCATTCCTGGATTTGTACAGTGACCAGAAATCATTGTCATGATCAGAGAGAGAGAGAAAGAAGTGGGGGGG
>NW_007733979.1:5340-6081 GCF_000696425.1 Galeopterus variegatus | reverse complement strand
TCAATTGGTGGGATGGGAAAATTCTCTATAATGTACCATAAAAACCGAAGGGATAGATTATCATTATGATAATCATTTTTCACTCTTATTTTTGCCGCATTGGTTTAGAGATCTAGGCTCTATGCCTCTCCAATGTGCTTTGTTTATTTCCCTTCACTGCACAAAGCCTCAGATAGTATCTCTCTTCTCGTTTCCAGCTTCCTCTTTCATCTGCAGAGTCAATATTTCTCTTTGCAGACTCCTGGCAAATCACCACTTGTGACATCTTGATTCTGTTAGCTTCCCATGACCCTCTTTCCTCTAGTTCAATTCCTCGCTACTCAAGTCTACTCAAAACCAGAATGATAAGCCAGTTCTGTGTGACTGGGCACCTGTCAACCCTCCCAGCTCAACTCCTACCCTATCCCATTAGCCACATTCACCTTTTCTCAGTTCTCCAAGCTCTTTCCAGCCTCAGGACCTTTGCACCTGCTGTTCTGGCAACAAGGCATGCCCTCTCCCACTCTGCTCTTTTGCCTGGGTAAAATCAATCCATGCATCCTTGTGTGTCTACCAAAACATTACTTCCTTGGGCTGGCCAGTCAGCTCAGTTGGTTAGAGCACAGTGTTACAACACCAAGGTCAAGAGTTTAGATCCCTGTACCAGCCAGCTGCCAAAAAATTTAAATAATTAAGTAAAATGTCACTTCCTCAAGAAAGTTTTCCAGCCACCCTCAAGAAAGTTCATGTTTAAAAAAAAAA
>NW_007733979.1:0-4843 GCF_000696425.1 Galeopterus variegatus | reverse complement strand
GGAGGAGACTGACTGAGATTGTGTATAAAGGGAACCCCCAGGTTCCCAATGTCCGGGATGCCCCAGAATCATCCTCTTGCCCTAAGGCAAACATCCCTCTCTGACATGTATTCGACTCACACAGACGAGCGCCTGCTTTATGCCCAACATTTAAAAGGTCTCACAGCATAAAGACCAGCAATGCCCAGATGGGTCAGATTTTAAATCCGGGCTTAGTCTTGCCAGATGTGTGATATTGTACATATTAAATCCTCTAAGTCTCTCTTCTCCTTTGTAAAATAGGACGTAATAGTACCCTCTTCACAGGGTTTCTGACATGCAGCTAAAGAGCTTGGTCCAGTGTCTGTCATTGTTAGGTCCCTGGAACTGAGAACCTGACTTATACGAAGTTCCCACACTTCGGTTTTGCTTCTCTGTTTCCTTCCTCTAAGTTCTATCTCCCCAGGTGTCTGTTCCCAGGAGCCGGCTGAGCAGGCTGTACCATGAGTATAACATTGTAACTGTTTCCCTCCCTTAGCCCAAGGTTTCTGTCTCCCCAAGTCTCTGTTCCCATGAGCAAGCTGTACCCAGAATGGGACACTGTGACCATCTTCCTAGGCTAGGCCAGATGCCAATCTTAACCCTATAAAAGAAGACANATTAATATTTAAATCAGTAGGCTGAGTAAAGCATATGGCCCTCCCGAATGTGGGTGAGCTTCATCTAAATATTACAGGTCTGAATAGAACAAAAAGGCTGACCTTTCCTTGAGTAAGAGAGAACTCCTCCTGTCTGGCTGCCTTCAAGCTGGGACATCAGCTTTTTTCCTGCACTTGGATTCATCCTGAAACCATGGCTCTTCCTGGGTCTCAAGCCTGCCAACCTCTGCACATGAACCACCCCATTGGCTTTCCTGGTTCTCAGGCCTTTGGACTCAGACTGGAACTGTCAGCTCTGCACATCTACTGTCAGCTCTCCTGGATCTGCAGCTCTGCACATCTTGGGACTTGCCAGCCTCCATTACTGTGTGAACCAATTCTGTATAATAAATCTCATATATATATTTCTATTGATTATGTTTCTCTGGAGAACTCTGACTAATACAAACACCCTGACTAATACAGACATCTTCTTATAATCCAGTCACTAATCCAGGCACTGTGGATTTGGCAGTGGAACAAGACAGACAATATTCCCCACCCTCATAGAGTTAATCATGTAGAGAGGTGGAACTTGTGGATAATGTCAAAAATAGGACAGTCACTGAGAAGGTATCACATGGACAGTTACTTAAAGGTGAGGAAGGGAGCCATGAGTTTATGCAGGGCAAGAGCATTCCAAGCCTAAGGAACAACCTGTGGCTTTTCTGAGGCAGGACCATGTCTGCTGTGTTTCTCTCTCTCTCCTCTCTCTCTCTCTCTCGCTCTCTCCCCCCTCTGACCTCCCTTCTGCCTTCCACCTTCTGCTGTAGGATGATGCAGTAAGAAGGCCCTTGCCAGATGGCAGGTGTTGGAGGAACAGCAGCAATAGACCTGTGTGGCTGAAGCAGGGTGAGAAAATGAGTGAGGGGGAAACAGGGAGGAGGGGAGGGCAGGGAGATGATGGGGAAGGTTGTTCAGGGCCTTTTGGGCCTCAGAGAAGACTTGAGCTTTTACCCTAAGGAAGGCAGGAGCCACAGAGGGCTATGGGCAGAGGAGGGACAGGACCCAACTCAGGTGCTCCCAGCACCCTCTGGCCAATGTCAGAGGGGCGAAGACCCAGGAGACCAGCTTCAGCAATCTACCCAAGACACACACATGATCCTCAACTGTCACCAAAACAATTTAAGAGATGGTCACTTAATCAACCTCATCAGAACATGAGGCTCGGAGAGGTAAAGTAACTTTTTAATATGTAATGAGAACATTTGTTTTATAGGTACTACAGTAGATTGAATTATGTCCCCCAAACCTCCCTGAAGCTTGAATTGTGTCCTCCAAATTTTATATATTAGAAACTTAGCCCCCACTGTGACTGTTAAGAGGGTAGGGAATCCTATTATGGTAATTGAAAGGTAGAGTCTTAAAGTGATTGGATTGTATGACTGTGCAGTAGTGAATGGATTAAAATTGGTGGTCAGGGGCATGGTTCTGAGGGCTGTACAAGAAGGGAAGACTCTCTCTCTCTCTCTCTCTCTCTCTCTCTCTCTGCTTCCACCATCTTGCATTGTGAGACCCTGTGTCACTGTCGCCACCACCAGATGGACTTTGGACTTCCCAGCCTCTGAAACTGTAAGCAATAAATTTTGTTTTCTTTATAAATCACCCAGTTCAGTGTACTTTGTTATAGGCAACAAAAATGGACTAATATGGCTACCTTCAAAGCATCAGGTCTCTTACATGCATTTTCTCTGGTCTCCACAATAATGCTTCCAAGTAGGGTGACCAACTCATCCCGACGTTCCTGGGTCTCTCCTGGTTTTAGCACAGGAAGCACAGCATCCCAGGAAATGGGAAATCCCCAAGTCTCAGGAAAGCCAGGATGGTTGGTCACCCTACTTCAAAGGAAACATTACGATTCCATTGCATGGAAGCCAATGCCCAAGAGTTCATGTAACCTGCCCCAGGTCAGGCCATGCATTAGAAATGCAAGGGAATGGCATAGTGGGATGAATGAATGCTGGGATGGAGCCCAGGGGACCTCACTGGCTACCAGCTTTGGCCCAGCAGTAGCCCAGTCAATAAAAACTGGAAAATTTGTATTTATTGTCCCCAGAGAAGAAAGAAGAGGGGAAGGCAGGGGGGAAGAGAAGGAGGAGAAGGAAGAGGAAAGGGAGGAGATTTACAATAAAGCTATCACAATTAGGTAAAACGAACTATTCCTCTCATAAGTCACACTAGTCACATACAAGTACTCAATAGCCACATGTGACTAGAGCCTACAGCCATGGTTTGAATGTGTCCCCCAAAGTTTATATGTTGGAAATTTAATCACCAGTTCAACAGTGCTGAGAGGTGAGACCTTCAAGAGGTGCTCAGGTCATAAGGCCCTACTCTCATGAGTGGATTAATGTTGCTACCAAAGGAGTGGGTTCATTATTGCGAGAGTGGGTTTGCTCTACAAGTGACTTCTGCTCTGTGTCTCCACCTTTATCTCTATCTCTTGCCCTTCCACCTTCCACCTTCTGCCATGGGATGACACAGTAAGAAGGTGCTTGCCAGATGCTGGCATAGTGCTCTTGGACTTCCCAGCCTCTGCAGCTATGAGCCAAAAATATCTGTTCTTTATAAATTATCCAGCCTCTGGTATTCTGCTATAGCAGCACAAAAAGGACTAAGACAGAAAATTGGTGACAGAGAAACGGGGCATTTTAATAACAAATACCTGAATATGTGGAAGTGGCTTTGGAACTGAGTGATGAAGCTGGAAGAATTTGGAAGAGCAGGCTAGAAAACACCTAGATTTTCATGGATGGAGTGTTAAGGGCAATTCTAGTGGGGGCTCAGAAGAAGGGAAGAGCTCTAGGGAGGCCTAAACCTTCTTAGGGATTAATTAGGTGGTTGTGATAAGAATGTTGGTAGAAATATGTGTGGCAAAGGCCATTGTAATGAGGCCTCAGAAATGAGCAACAAGGTATTGGAAACTGGAATAAAGGCCATACTTGTTATACAGTTGCAAAAAACTTGTCAGAACTGTGTCTGTGTCTTAGGACTTTATGGAAGGCAGAACTCAAAAGTGGTAAACTAGAATGTCTAATAAAAGAAATTTCTAAGCAACAAAGTGCTTAAGGGACTGCATGGCTTCTTTTGGTCACTTACAGCAAAATGAGAGAAGAGAGAAGTGATTTGAAAATGGAATTTTTGTTAAAAGGGAAGCATAGGCGTGGGGCATCCCCAGCCAGTGTCGGGAGGGCAGGGAAGTGTGGGCTGGGCTGACTGTCACTCCACCGCACCCTGTGTTCTGGCCCCCAGTAAACTTCCTGTTACCGAGAGGCAGACATCATCTCTGTGGCCACCAGTTTGGAAAAACGCCTAACCGATTTCTGGTTAGGAATAGTGTGGTCAGAGCGTTCCTGAGTTCGCTTGAACCTGCTAGAGAGATGTCTGCAGGTGGGCACCGGAGTCGGTCCATGCTGGGGGGATTCAAAGGTGAACCGTGTGCTGCAGGCCCCTACCCCGAGGAGCTCATGCTCTGATGTGGGAGAGAAGACAAGTATACAAATAACCTTGATACCAGGAGGAAGGTGATAAGTCCCAAGAAAGATCTACACAGTGCTACAAAGGCACCCAGAGCGACCAGTCATCTGTGCCTGGCAGAAACCTGGAAGACTTCCTGGGTGAGGCAGTGCTGAGCAGGGACTTGAAGGCCCGGTCGATAGATGAGGGTTGCAGAAGACACATCCCAGCCCAGCCCAGTGCACACAGAGTGGGGAGATGTCCGGCTAGGGAGGCAGAGACTCGGCAGAAAACACACACCCTGCGGGGCCACCACTGCGTGATCCAGCAGCCCGGGCCAGAGCACACGGAAGAGGGAGAAGTCCAGCATGGGAAGTGGAAGTCAGCAGAGACCACACACCCTGCGGTACTGCCCCGTGATCCAGCAGCCCAGCAGAGTCCAAGCTGACCAGAGAGGTGGCTCCCCGGAGAGGCCCAAGACCCGAGGCAACCAAACACACAAGGCACTAGAGGCCAACTGAGCAGTCACTGAGGTAGCCATACCAAATTGGCAACCACAGCAGCATCTTAGTTAGTCAATAGTCTCAAACCGGTGGACTGTGAAACCTCCTGCCACAATGAATAAACATAAAAAAAAAGATACCAGAAATACAAAAAATCAAGAAAGTACACAACCAAAAGTAAATAAATCTCATACTCTAGATCCTATA
>NW_007733978.1:183673-188721 GCF_000696425.1 Galeopterus variegatus | reverse complement strand
CAGATAAATCTCACAAAGCAAAAGAAGACAGTTGCCTAAGGGGACATGCTGTGTGATTTCCATTTCTATAAAGTTAACAAAAGAAAAAAAAACCCTCATCTACAGTATTTGAAGTCAGGTTAGTGATTTCCTTTAGGGGGACAGCTGGATTGGAAAGTGGCCAAGGGTGCTTCTCATAGCATCCTGTATTACAGTTTGTGTGCTTTGTTTCATGCCTGAGATTACTTTGTGAAAAGTCATCCCATGTACACTTTTTTTTTTCCTTTTTGTCCTTTTTACTGACCGGCAACGGGATCGCAACCCTCGGTGTCGTGCCTGTACCGCACTCAACCAGTGAGCGGGAACCGGTCTCCACATGGGATCCGAACCCTCGGCAGGAGCGCCGCCGCACTCCCAAGCGGCGCACCCTCCAGTGTGCCACCGGGCCGGCCCCCATGTACACTTTTGATTTATGTGCTATTTGTATATATGTTATACATCACTGCAAATTTATATTTAAAGCTAAAAGGAGGCATGTGGGTAGAGAACTCTACGCTGTCATCTGTCCTCTTGCTTCCTGCTTTGATGCTGTCTTGTGAAGAGGTAATGGCTTGAGCAGTGGCAGATATTTTACAACCTTAAAGAAACACTTGTAAGGATGAAAACCCAATATTTCAAGGATGTTGGGTTGAAGGATATAGTAGCTCCTGTCCTTGATGACATGTCTGAGCTGTGGAATTGTCCTTGACACTACCTACCTCTGGCCTTTGCTATAAGAAGAGAATGAACATCTGATGGTTTAACCTATATTGTTGAGTTTTCTGTTACTTGCCACCCAAACTAGCCCAACTGATCTTGAGAGTGGAGGGTGTATGATACCAGACCCCTATGGGAAAAGGGAGCCTGGAAGCATCAGAGAAAGTGTTGGGGCAGTAGCTTTGCAATCTGGGTTTTAAATCCAGTTGATGCTGAGCTTGGAGGATTGTGAAGAGAATGCTGGGATTCAAGATCAATACCTATCAGACTCAATATTAGTTCTCTAGCAGCAACCCTTATTCCAGACCAGCCTCCCTGCAGAATTGAGACCTCTCATCCTTATCAGAACTGGCTCAGAAACTGGATAAAGCAGCCAATGGGGAGGGAAGGACATCAGTGACAATGGTTGGAAGGGACTTAGGAAGACAGGACCTACACACAAGCTGCCTTCATTCTTGCTTTTGATGTTAGGTTTTATTCCCTTCTCCACCTTGGAGGTGAGATTGTGTTTTGGGAAAGTACCAAATCTCTTTACTCTTGATCTGAATTCCCAGAAAACCCTATTCATTATTTATGAGTTCATTGCTTGGCATAAGTTCCCATCTGAAGACCTCATCAGAACAGCTTACAGAAGCAGGTCACCGTCTCTTCCTGGACCTTGCAGCAAAGGAAGTTCCTTTCCCTTCTGATCTGTTAACTAAACCTCCAGGGATCGGAGAGGAGGGGAACCCTGCAAACATGGCTAAGTCCTGATGTCACAGCCCCACTGAGCTACAGAGACTTTCTCTCCCAACCTTCCTCAAAGACAGCAGGTCAGCAAAGAGGTTGGGGAAAACCCCACTGTTTCCTGTGTAAATCTCACATGACAATTTGCTGTGGACCTCGACATGGAATTTGGTTTGGACAATAGCCCAGAGGAAGAGGAGAGAAGAATTTGTAAGGAAGTGTGAGGGCCATTGTCCTTGTGGAGAGATGGTGGCTATATGGTCACCTGATGTCAGGTACCTTTCACTCTTCTCACCCTCTCCTGAATGTAACCCTCCTCCCACCCAGATCTGGGCTCACACAAAGCATTGGGGCACCACACTTGGAGACCCTAAGAAGTCAGAAGCTCCTTCTTCCTTTCCAGGATGGCTTCAGCACCCATCAAGGGCACAGTGTCAGTGATCACATTGATGATTATAGCCACTATTTGTGGAGCATGCCCTATGGACCAGTTACTGTAAGAAACCTTCACATTATGGCATGCACTTTTCATAATCATCCTTTAAAGTATCTCCTTTTTTGTAGATAATATTCAGTGTTGTTGCCTAACTTCCCCAAAGTCGCATAATCAGTGGCAGAGGTGAGCGGGTGGATTTTCTTCTCCCCCCACATCAGGCAGGAGAACAAAGATGGTGGCAGCCATGACATTTGGAGCATTGACCTACTTCTGGGCCATTTATCTGTGAAACATTGAGCGATTTCGAAAGGAAACTCTTAAAATCATTCCGTCTCCACCTGGGAAATAAGGGCTTTAAACAAGGCACTTATATGGAAGTTTTTTAGTTCAAACTTCTAGAAACCAAGGATTCTGTGTTAAAGAAGAACATTCCAGGCCCACACAGAGGGGAGTGTACACAGTGTCCCCATGGGAAGATAGAGCAGAAAGTCAGTAGGAAGCTTAAGGTCAGAAATAAAACTTGCATTATTAGGTGTATTATGGCCTGAATTGTGTCCCCTCAAAACTTGTGTACCGAAGTCTTAGCCCACTGTACCTCAGAATGTGACTTTATTTAGAGATACAGCCAATAAATAGGTAATAAATTAAAATGAAGTCCTATGGGTGGGCCCTAACCAATACAGCTGGTGCCTTTATAAGAAAAGGAGATTAGGATACAGACTGCACAGACCAGGGGACGCAGCAAGAAGGCAGCCATCTGTAAGCCAAGGAAAGGATACTCAGAAGAATCCCTTGTGATACCTTGATCTTGGACTTCTAGCCTCAGAACTGTGAGAAGTCACTGTTGTTTAAGCCACCCAGCCTGTCATATTTGTCGTGGCAGTCCTAGCACACTAACACAGGGTGCTACGAGATGTCAGGCAATATTAGGCTCCTTAGACAGATCATCTTGCATATTGTACCTGCTTAGTCATTGCCAACCTTCATCATGCCTCAAAATCACCTGGGGTATTAAAATGCTTGTGTTTAAGTCCTACCCCAAAGAATGCCATTTCCACTGGTCTGGAGATGATTTCCAGGTGATCTTAATGAGCAACCATGATTGGGAATCATCTTCACAGATCTTTGGGTCTTTGGCTTTTCATCTCATTCAGGTCTGGACTTCAAAGATCATGTCCACAGATCATGTCCATGACCACCCCATCCAAGGTAGCCCCTCTATCGCCTCACACTGTGTTGGTTTCTTCAAACAATTCATCACTCTGTAAAATGATCTTTGATTTATATGTATATTTTGGGTTTTTCTCTTTCTCTAGAAATAGAAACTTCATGAGGTTGGGGACCTGGACCATTTTCTCTTTTAATACTGACAGCAGTCCTGAGCATTGCATACCATGATTCCTATTCATGCGTAAGGACACTAAGATGCAGAGAAGTTAGTGACCCATCTCTTTCTCTCCATCATACTGGTCTGAAGTGGTAGAATTTGGGATGAGCCCAGGTTCAACTGAATTCACAGCTACCCTACTGGGCTACTCACACATTATTTCTGTGCCACATTATGCTTTATTAACCATTTTTTCCATCACAGAATCTCATTTCCTCTCACAATGGANGCATGCACTTTTCATAATCATCCTTTAAAGTATCTCCTTTTTTGTAGATAATATTCAGTGTTGTTGCCTAACTTCCCCAAAGTCGCATAATCAGTGGCAGAGGTGAGCGGGTGGATTTTCTTCTCCCCCCACATCAGGCAGGAGAACAAAGATGGTGGCAGCCATGACATTAGGAGCATTGACCTACTTCTGGGCCATTTATCTGTGAAACATTGAGCGATTTCGAAAGGAAACTCTTAAAATCATTCCGTCTCCACCTGGGAAATAAGGGCTTTAAACAAGGCACTTATATGGAAGTTTTTTAGTTCAAACTTCTAGAAACCAAGGATTCTGTGTTAAAGAAGAACATTCCAGGCCCACACAGAGGGGAGTGTACACAGTGTCCCCATGGGAAGATAGAGCAGAAAGTCAGTAGGAAGCTTAAGGTCAGAAATAAAACTTGCATTATTAGGTGTATTATGGCCTGAATTGTGTCCCCTCAAAACTTGTGTACCGAAGTCTTAGCCCACTGTACCTCAGAATGTGACTTTATTTAGAGATACAGCCAATAAATAGGTAATAAATTAAAATGAAGTCCTATGGGTGGGCCCTAACCAATACAGCTGGTGCCTTTATAAGAAAAGGAGATTAGGATACAGACTGCACAGACCAGGGGACGCAGCAAGAAGGCAGCCATCTGTAAGCCAAGGAAAGGATACTCAGAAGAAACCCTGCTGATACCTTGATCTTGGACTTCTAGCCTCAGAACTGTGAGAAGTCACTGTTGTTTAAGCCACCCAGCCTGTCATATTTGTCGTGGCAGTCCTAGCACACTAACACAGGGTGCTACGAGATGTCAGGCAATATTAGGCTCCTTAGACAGATCATCTTGCATATTGTACCTGCTTAGTCATTGCCAACCTTCATCATGCCTCAAAATCACCTGGGGTATTAAAATGCTTGTGTTTAAGTCCTACCCCAAAGAATGCCATTTCCACTGGTCTGGAGATGATTTCCAGGTGATCTTAATGAGCAACCATGGTTGAGAATCATCTTCACAGATCTTTGGGTCTTTGGCTTTTCATCTCATTCAGGTCTGGACTTCAAAGATCATGTCCACAGAGAAGCCCCCATGACCACCCCATCCAAGGTAGCCCCTCTATCGCCTCACACTGTGTTGGTTTCTTCAAACAATTAATCACTCTGTAAAATGATCTTTGATTTATATGTATATTTTGGGTTTTTCTCTTTCTCTAGAAATAAAAACTTCATGAGGTTGGGGACCTGGACCATTTTCTCTTTTAATACTGACAGTAGTCCGGAGCATTGCATACCATGATTCCTATTCATGCGTAAGGACACTAAGATGCAGAGAAGTTAGTGACCCATCTCTTTCTCTCCATCATACAGGTCTGAAGTGGTAGAATTTGGGATGAGCCCAGGTTCAACTGAATTCACAGCTACCCTACTGGGCTACTCACACATTATTTCTGTCCCACATTATGCTTTATTAACCATTTTTTCCATCACAGAATCTCATTTCCTCTCACAATGGA
>NW_007733978.1:176980-182754 GCF_000696425.1 Galeopterus variegatus | reverse complement strand
CCACATTATGCTTTATTAACCATTTTTTCCATCACAGAATCTCATTTCCTCTCACAATGGAACTCCACTATCATTATCTCCATTTTGCATATGAGAAAATGGGGGCCTAGCGGGGCTTGACTGACTTACGCATAATCACACAGCTGAAGGGGGCAGTTTCTTTTGTCCACATATCCTATTATTTTTACCGCTTTGTTATCCTGTTTTCTGTTTCCTTCCCCTCACCTACCTATCAAGTATCCTCTTCTTTCTGCAATGGGGGAGGGGGATCTGGCCAGACTATACAATGAAGCTGCAGCTCTCCTAATGAGACACGTCAGAAGGAGGAACAGCCCGCCAGGGAACACCCTAGCACAACTGTTCCCAGCCGCAAGCTGTGCCTGGCTTCTCCCTGGCAGCTCTGCCAAGCTAAGACTGCCCGTTGGTGCTTGAGCGCTAAATTAGAAAATGACAACGTTCGAACATTCTAGGAGAAGGCAAAAGGGATTAGAGTCCCAGCTGTACATGGCTGTGAAAAAGTCAGTGGGAATCAAATGGCAAACAGCTTAAGGAAGCAGGGGGACAAGAACTGGCATTTATCGGGTTCCTATTGTATGCCAGGCGCTTGTTACAACAAGAGTCCATTCAGCCACTGAAGCGGCTGTGTGAGGTCTGAGCAGGAAACTTAGGAGTCTCCTCCCCACCCAAATTCTGTTCAGTGCGTCACATAATTTCATGGTGTCCTCTGCCCTCACCCTAGGACAAGCCTCCACCATTTCCACACAAATTGCCTTTTAACCAGTCTCTCAATATCCTCTCTGATCCCCCTCCAATTCAGTACTGCAGTCAGAATAATCTTTTCAGAGTGCAAATACGATCAAGTCTTTCCTCTGCTTACAACCTTTGACAGCTTTCTATTTTTCTTAAGATAAAGACCAAATCCTTAACAAGGTGTCCTAGTACAAGTTCCTGGAGGATCCAATTTCCGCCTACCTTCCCAGTCCTTCCTTCTCTGAGTGCCAGTCCTCCTGGCCCTCATTCAGTTTCTATGACACACCATGTTCCTTCTAGTCACCAGGCCTTTACACAAGCTGTTCCCTCCCCCTGGTACATCTCTCCACCCTCCTGCAGTGATTCACACCTGCTCGTCTTCCTCTCTCTCAGAGCCCTGGGCAGGACATGGCCCCTTGCCGGACGGCCCTGCTTCTTGCCTTCCCAACACCTGTAACAGCCTGAATCGTGCACTCCTTAGAGTGATTCATTGCATTTTTTACCAATGCTCGTGGAAACAGAGACTTTGCCTGATTTTAAGCCCCTCCTAGCTTGGAAACAAGCTTGGTGCTGAGCATAGACTATGTCCTCAATACATGCCAAGTTTTATCAAATGTGTATGTTTATTTTACTAGAGAAACAACTGGAACTCAGAAAGTTTAGGTTACTTGTCTAAGGTTGCCCAGCAGAGTTAGGATGAAAACCCCTTGACTGCCTGAGACAGAGCCTTCCTCAACTTCCAAATATGTCAGTCCAGGTGGGGACTTGGGGGAGGAGAAGGGAGCTTCTGCAGAGCATTTCAGTTCCTGGAGAAATAAATAGGTTGTGCTAGACTCAGCCTCATCCCCACTCCATCACCATCCAGTTAAGAGGCCAGGATCCTTAAAGCTGCCCTCAGCTGTGGGAGAGAGACTGATGGTCCCTAATGACTGATCTCATTATCCCAGGAGTCAAATTGGGACCCTGTTAAAGGATAACTGGCCCATCAATAAACCCTACGTGATTCTGTAACTGCACAGGACAGAGAAACTGACCAAAGCCCCATTGATGCATGCAGCCTCTCAGTACCCTCCCTTCCAGGGCTAATGGTGATTCTCAGAAAATAAATACAGCCCCTCCTGGGCCCCCAGAACCCATTTGGTATGATGTGGTGTAACTGTATTAAGTGAATTCCTGATAAATTAATGGTCCTGTTAAATGCAGTTCATTGTACATTTCCACTCACAGGTGGTGTGTGCTGGTCACCAATGGGAAGTATTTTGAGGTCAGGTGGCAGCTAAGACCAGACAAAAGCAATTGGCAGCTGTACATACCTGTGCACCTATGGATGCCTGTGCAAGTGGGCACCTTAGAGTACATGTGGGCTTGTGGAGCATGCATGCTTGTGAACACATATTTCTTATGGATTTGCACACTCGTGCAATTATCCCAGTACCTGCAGGTCTGCTTGCACCAGCCAGCATTGTACACTGTCTACACTGTAAGGAATGGTTCACAGTAATTAATAAATATTTGTTGTTTTTATAAAGAATAAAGGATACCTAATCATCATAAAGATAACAATAATTATAATAAACAGAGACAACAGAGCATTTCCAGTTAGCATAAAATAGTAGAAACATTCTCCAGTGCAGACATTAGCTGTAGGTGCTTGGAGAGAGCATTTTTCTTCTCCAACTCTCATTTCTCACCTGTCGAAGGAGGGCTACATTGGCATAGCCAGCAGGAAGGTAAAAGAGTTTATGCCTACAGCCTTCCATTTTCTCGAAAGAGGCAAGGCCATTCCTTGAGAAAGATATTGGCTGGCAGATTATTACAGGGGAATTTGAGGATGTGTGGCTAAGTTTTGAAGGATTTGCCAAGGTAAATAAGAAAGAGAGATGACCAAGGTCAAATAACACAATTGCTAAGGTGCCTTGGGTGCCCAGGTGAGATTTTACCCTGTGAATTTGTGGGAGCAAATTCTGTGAAACTGTGAAGAAGCATTATCCTGCCTTCTCCAAAGAAGTTGTAGGTCTACAAAAAAAGACAAGGAACCTGAGCCTGAGAAATTGAAGACTCTGATGAGAGGGTGGCTGAATAACTGACTCAGGGTTCTAGATTGAGTGCAATAGGAAGCCAGGTAAGCATTATCCTGCCTTCTCCAAAGAAGTTGTAGGTCTACAAAAAAAGACAAGGAACCTGAGCCTGAGAAATTGAAGATTCCGATGAGAGGGTGGCTGAATAACTGACTCAGGGTTCTAGATTGAGTGCAATAGGAAGCCAGGTCAGGAGGATGAAAGACTGAAAGAGAGAGAAAAAGGAGGAGCCTAGAAGCTTCTAACCAGCTGGTAGAGCAGAATTAGCATGAAGAAGAAAGAAAGTGGTTTGGACCAAAGGTTGTGATCAGGGGCACCAGAGGAGACTACTTCAGGGTGGGACAAGTTGGGATGATGACACAAAAGTTCATGATGAAAGTCAAGTGGGGGTAATTGCCATTGAAGAAGGGGAAGGGACTGGGGACTGAGTGCATGGGGCAGTGAGTGGGTCTGTTTTAGGGGAGGTGAAGATCTTGCAACCCTTTGATAATATTATACAAAGTATAGAACCTTTCCCTGAAGAAATGGCACATTCACACTCTTTCACACCAGGTACAAAGAACCCTGAATCTCCCAGCACCATTGGATTTCTTTTGTGTAGAATATTGTGTGGATGGCTGTTGCCACCATGGTGAGGAGGTGGTTTGGAGTAGAGGGAAGGCTGTGGAGCAGGAGTTGAACTTTTTGCTGAGGGTAAGACAGTGATGAGATGGTGGGGAGAGAAGCATGCCCACGTGCTCCAGCTGGGGCCAGGGCAGGGGCACCCAGCTAGTGAGCTGGGCTCCAGGTTCTGAACGGAACTCTGATGTGAAGTTTTCCTGCTGGAATGGCCAAGGACACAAGGTGCTCTTGGGCCTGATTCACTTCCAGCTGCCATCTCACAGTCCGTGGGCATTGGGTGGAAAGAGGAGGATCGTGAAGGTGGTCCCGGGATTGCCTCCTACAGCTGCTGCCTTCTGCTCTGTGAGCAAGCTACATTGTCTCATTTTTTAAACCGTGACTTATTTCCATTTTTTATTTCTGTTACTTCTATTCCAAGATCTGCCTCCAGCTGTCTGTCTGCCACCTCAAAGTGCTTCTGTCTCCATATCCAACTCCCCACTGTGGTGCTCCTGCCTGCTTCTCCTCCCTGGGGTCTCTGGGCACCCTGTCTCTGTGGGCTCCTTTCCATTCACCTCTGCCTGGGGTCCTAGCTGCCTGTTTTCCAGAGGGACCCTGTGCCTGTACTCGTAGCTTCAGACCTCTCTGCCTCCTCTCCCGGGTTTCTGTTTACTCCCCCTTTCCAAAGTAAATCCAGTCACACCTCAGGATCTGTAGAAGCTGCTGGGAGCTCACTATTTCTCTCTCTGGTTCCAGCAGTGCTGAGTGGCTGCTCACTGGGGCCTGACCAGCAGCTCAGAACAGAGAACACCCTGGCCATTCACCAGCAACTCACAGGAGCAGAACGTGTGGCACTCGTTTACCACCCACCTGGCCATAGAAAGCAGGTAATCGAGGCTTTGCCACCGAGTGGCCAGCATTGGTGGAACTTCACTGCTGCACTGGCAGTGTATGCTCAGCCAGGGATTCTGGGGGACCCACCAAGCCAGGACCGGAGGAGCATTTTTGGAAAAATCTGAAGAGCTCATGTTAGCCAAAAAGGGAAGATGAGGAAGTGCTTGGGTTTCTAGTCCTTGTCTGAGGATATTGAGGGTCCAGAAATGGAGGCATGAACCCCACAAGTGGTCTGGGTGCTCTCCCTGCCATCACCACTCAGGATGTGTTGTTGTATGTTATAATTGCTTATGGACCAGTTGGTTCCCTTGCTAGACCCTGACTTAGCTCTGGGAATGTATCTTATTCACTGCTTGCTAAGGATTGAATTGTGTCTCCCAAGTTTTTTGCATTAGAAGCTTGATCCCCACTGTGACTATTGGGAGGGTGGGAAATACTATTATGTTAATTGAAAGGTGGGGCCTTGAAGAGGGGATTGGATTGTGAGGACCATGCCTAGTGAATGAATCGATCCATTCAGTGAGTAATAAGTTGATAGATCAATGGTGGTCATGGGTGCGATTCTGATGGCTTTAAAAGGAGCCACCTGAGAAGGTTAGGCTCTCTATCTGCTCCACCATTCTGCCATGCGAGACTCTTGCGTCACTGTTACCACCAAAAAGGCCCTTGTCAGATGTGTTCTCTGGACTGTGGACTTCCTGCCCTCTGAAACTGTAAGCAATAAATTTTGTTTTCTTATAAATTACCCATTTTCTAATATTTTTTATAAGTAACAGAAATGGTCTAATACACTGCTGCATTTCTAGAGTCCAACACAGAGCCTGGCGAGTAGTCGACTCCCAGTTAGTGTTTGTTGAGTGAATAACCAATGGAACAAATGATGAAGGGCATAATCCACAGTTCATGCCCTGATAATGCATTCAGGAAGCAGTCAGTGCTGTGCACCACTTCATCTAAAATCTACAAATGGCTAGAATTTAGTTGTAAGAGCATGGCCAACATCTTACCCAATCAGAGTTTATTTATTCAATGTCTGTTGTACTCCAGGTTTGAGGTGCTGAACTGCACAATGAGAAGAGCAATGTTCAAAGCCTATGAAGCCTGAGAATGGGGAGACAAGGGTTCATTTGCAAGGTTTATTTCAAGCATTCCTGGGGTCTGTGGGAAGGAAGAAAAGATGTAATGGGCCTTCTTAGAAGGAAGAGTGGGAGCAGCATACCTGGCTTCCCAGGTAGATTTCACTGTGGAACAATTTTTACACAGGGGTTTGCTGGGGAAGATCAATTCTAAAGCTCTGATCTGCTCACCTAGACCAATGAGGGGAACACGGAAAAATACTCAGAATGATGTGACCCACTCTTCCATCCTTAGTAGACCCTAAGCTCTGTTCACTCATTCAGACACACCGTATAGACAAATGCACATATATTCTCACATCTACACAAGGACATA
>NW_007733978.1:175588-176469 GCF_000696425.1 Galeopterus variegatus | reverse complement strand
CTCATTCAGACACACCGTATAGACAAATGCACATATATTCTCACATCTACACAAGGACATACACACATATGTCCTCACTGGTGTTCACACTTGCACAGACCTCAGAGCTATATATGCAAGTACTTACACACACTCACATACATTTATATGCCTGGAAACATGCTCATATAAAGATGCCCATTCATGAAGACACACACTTGGGCACCCATAGAAGTATAAGTATCTAGACATTCATCTATACAGAGAATTACATGCTGTTTACACCACGTATGTGAACTTATACTCACATGTGGGCATGCAGACATACACTCGCACATTTACTTCTACCCACTTGGGTACACAGATACACAATTCCTATGTGGACACACACACCCATTCACACTTACTTTCTTCTACACACCCAGACACACTTTCACACTCACATGAGGCTCACACACTCTCAGAGACAGACTTGTGTCACTTCTTCACTTATACTGCCACACATGAAACACCCCTCACCTTAGGCCAGAGAGGAATAGGCAAGGGCATTCGCTCACTGCCATTCCTAAATTCTGGAGAGAATAAGACCCAAAGAATGATTTTAACAGATAGAGGGAATAGACGTGGTGACCACCCTCCCTGAATTTTCTAGGGAAGTGTGTAGTATTCTTCCACAACACATATCAAACCAAATGCTGAAATATGGGCCTGATTTGTAGATCATAAATGATAGAACCCAGGTTAGATTAAAAACTGGTGCCATAGTCTACAATACTGGTACGAAATCTTAGGCCTTTTTCTTCCTGGAGAAATGTTTATTTTTATTTTTTCCCACTCTACACTGAATGCAGAAGTCAGCAGTACGTGCAATTGAAAGACAGCTCTATACAAGCAGTAGGGCC
>NW_007733978.1:173305-174817 GCF_000696425.1 Galeopterus variegatus | reverse complement strand
CTGAATGCAGAAGTCAGCAGTACGTGCAATTGAAAGACAGCTCTATACAAGCAGTAGGGCCGTTTCTACCACCAGGCTGAGCTGAATAATTCAGCGTGAAGGTAGAGCCACTCAGGATGATAAGTCCCGGGAACCGCTGCCACTTTTCCCATTTACATAACAAGAGGCAGTGTAAGAATCAACGTGGTGTTCTCCTCCCTTTCTTGATTCCCTTTTGTTGCTCTTTATTGAGGATCATTGGGACCTGCAGGGACAAAGGCTGGGATTAGAAGTCCTGAGCAGAACACTCTGTAGCACACACAGGAGCAAATGGGGGATTATTTCAAGATCAAGGAACAGGCCAACACCAGCTAGTAAGGCATGGGGACAAGAGGTTTCAGGAGAATTGACCGCAGCACGAGGCCAAGGCACAACAAAGAGACAGTGACAACAGAGGGCAGGAGAGAGGGCTTGGAATGATAGACTGCCTGCGGTTCTGAGTCAGGTAGACCTGGGATGGAGTCCTTGCATAAATCATTCTCGCTGTGAAAACCCAGGTAATTTTCTTAACCTCATTCATAAAATTGACAAAGGCACATTTGCCAGGAGAAGTAAATAAAATCTATATGCAAAACACCTAATTTATGTATTCATTCATTTAACATATTTGTGAACAATGTTAATAACTAACATTTATTGAGTGCTTACTATACACTAGGCACTGTTCAAAACATGTATTATTAATTGCTTCAATCCTTAGAACAACCCTATAAAATAAGAATTACTGTTATTATCACCATTTTAAATGTGAGGCACAGAGAGTTTCCCCAACAGGAGAAAGGTTGTGCAGCTAGTGAATGACGGAGCTAGAATTTGAACCCAGAACTAGCTAGCAATGGAGGCCATGCTCTTAGCCACTATGCTCACTAAGGACCAGGACAGTTCTAGGTGCAGGAGACACAGGGGTGAATCCGACAATGAAGACACCTGTTCTCATTACAGTCGGAGAGAGAGACATTAAGCAAATAAATAAAGAGAATAATTGCAGATGATGGTGACAGCCATGTAGAAAATAAGACGGGCTGATATGATTAGTGACAGGAAGGGCTACTCCTGATAGAGTGGTCAGGATCAGCTTCTCTGTGTAATTAAAAGTTGAGTTGAGTTGAGACTCAGATGACTCAAAGGAGCCAAACAGATGATGACTCAGGAGAAAAGTGTCCCAGACAGGAGGAGAAGCAGGCACCAAGGCCCTGGGGTGGGAATGAGGTGGGAAACATCAAGAAACATAAAGAAACTGGACTGTAGTAAGCAAGGGAAGCTATGGTAAGTCATGAAGTAGGTGGGAAAACAGTGGTCAGACCAAGTATGCAAGGATAAGAAGTCGGATTTTTCTGAGTGCAAAGGAAATACCTACTGAATAGCTTTTAAAGGAGAATAGAGTGACCGAATTTTACTTTTAAAAGATCATTCTGGGCCGGCCCGGTGGCGCACTGCTACAGTGCGCTGCTTGGGAAGTGTGGCGGCGCTCCC
>NW_007733978.1:171330-172620 GCF_000696425.1 Galeopterus variegatus | reverse complement strand
CGAGGGTTCGGATCCCACATGCAGACCGGCCGCTCACTGGCTGAGCGAGGTGCGGGAGCAGTGCCGGGGGTTGCGATCCCGTGGCCGGTCCCGGTCTGGTACGGGCGCGACACTGAGGGTTGCGATCCGTTGCCGGTCACGAAAAAAAGACAAAAAAAAAAGGAAAAAAAAAAAAAAGATCATTCTGTCAGCTAGGTCAAGAATGGATACAACTCCTGCGTGGCAGAGATTAAGCACTCAATAAATGTAAGAATTCCTTCCCCACACTGGGAGGTGCCTGGGGAAAGACAAGGAAGCTAATGTCAACCTAAAGAAAGAAACTGAGTCAAAATATAGATTAAAAAAAGAGTTTATTTGGGCTGCAGTCTGGAAGTCACAGGTTCAAGTTGCCCTGAACATGGGCTTCACTTGGCAGGAGTTACAAACAGAGTTCTAAAGGGAGAAAAGGGGGAAGCTAAGTTCCAAAGGTGTTTGCCAAGAATTTACACTGGTTCACTAAAATAACATAAGCTACCAGTTGGTCTACATTGCTCGTTGCATCGTAAATTTCAGGAACATTTAAAAAAAAAAAAAAGAGTGAGGGTCACATTGTACAATTTGTGATAATGTTTGGGTAATTTAAACCCATTGGTTGTAGCAGCTAATCTAGAAATTTTTGTAAAAACATGCTTTTTAGCAATTATCCTGGATATAGGTGAGAGGGTAGTGGCTGAAGCCACATGTTCACATCTCTCTGGACCTGATAAGTTTAGCAACCTCACATTCCTCAGATTGCTCTTAGCCACTTTTCTTTCTCAGTAACATTCAGTGGAAAAGTCCTTTCTCTTCTAAGAATTATGGATAATAGAGGCTCCTACAGGAAAAATGGATTTTGAGACTATTATGAGGCATATTCTATTTGTTAATCCCTATCCTCTTTTTAGAAGCCTTTTTCCTCATCCATCCTGGCTGTTTGTGGTGTTATAAAGTCACCTGAACCAGCAAGTCCTTTCAGAGCAATATTTGCTGAACATTCAAGTGAACCAAAAAATTTGGCAGAAGGCAAAGGTGGTAATTTCCTTTTCATTGGCTAGTAAGCCATCTCTGGTCAAAAGAATCTTTTCTCAGGGTGGCTGCTGAGGTATTAATCCCTAATTCTGATATTTGTTTATTGTTTTATTCCTACTCTGGTCCATGAGGATTGACTCACTCTTCTGTTTGCCAAAAACAATGATGACAAAGCCAAATTTCTTGTCTCTAAGGAAAGAGAGGCATTGGATTGAACAGAAAACAGTGCACTACAACAGGAAT
>NW_007733978.1:168563-171166 GCF_000696425.1 Galeopterus variegatus | reverse complement strand
CTTGTCTCTAAGGAAAGAGAGGCATTGGATTGAACAGAAAACAGTGCACTACAACAGGAATACAATGCATGTTAGCCATGGTCAGCCCAAAGATGCTGGACATTCCACTCCACATGCAGCCTTCTTATCGCATTTTCTTTTCTCTCACTTGTGAGAAGCTGCCTACAGGGCCAGAACTATACCTGGGAAAGGTGAGAGATTAATTATGTGTTTATTAAGCTGCACACAGATCTTGGTTCTCCAAACAGGTGTTGCTCAAAACACCTTTGGGTATCTTGACTTTATAATGTCCATGCAAGATTGGTTTGAATCCCCTGATTGGCTAAAGTCCTGACTGGTTAAGAGACCATAAATGGCTACAGTTTCATACCTGGATATTGTCGTAAGCTTCCAAGTGATATGAAAAAGTTACAAAAAGCAGGAGCGGAAAGTGAGTGCAAGACTCCTGGTCAACAAGGTAAAACGAAACCTTGTGCAAAATCTTCTTCATGCTTTACAGTTTGAAATTATTAAATGAAATAGTTTCAATTAAATAAAATACATTCTGAGGTCTCTGCAAGAGAGGATGATCTTCAGGTAACCTAGAGACAACGGGGGACCTTCCGGGCTCAATGGAAAGTAGGATCTGACCCTCTGGGGCTGGGATTTTAATGCTCTCAAAGAGAAGCTGTGGTCTCTAAGGGCTACAAGGAGAAGGAATGGGGATTCCTGGACAAAGTAGGGTACCAGGAAAGATATGCTAACTCTACAAACAGGGAGGAAAAGCTTTCTCTCCAGCATCAGGACAGAGCCTAGAATTGAATGTCCATCTGCCCAGGTTACTCATAAAATATTAGAACCCTGGACCTGCAGGAGGTATAGATGATGAATCTGAGTTCTAACTCCTAACACACAGGGTAGAAACGTCAAGCCATTAAATTAATGTAAAAGCTAGCCAGGGACTGGGGAACCTCTGGCAGAGGTAACTAAAATTGGACAGTAGGAATCCTTCCAAAGCAAGGCACACACACAACTCCTGTAATGACAACTGCTGAAAGTGAGCCCACAGGCAAAAATTACAAAATGAATTATATTAAAAACTACTCAAAGACTAAGAGAATTTACTACCAAAGAGATGCTTGCTGAGAGAGCCTCTAAGCACTATAACCCAGTAAGAAGAAAATTGAATCCACATGGAAAGAGGAGAATGCAGGAAGCAAAGACACAGAAAGACACTTTGTAACAGCAAAGTAAACATGGTCCCTTCTTGGCCAACAGCTTACATGTTAGCAGGTGAACACTGATCTGGGTGAGGTATGCTCCTCACTGGATAAGGGGAGTGCCACTGGAAGCAGAAAGGAATATGTTTCCAGTGGTTTTCTCCCTCACCTGGGGTAACTGGCTGCCCTCTGTGGAACCAGGAGCTGATCCTGGTTTCCTTGGCTAAAAATTCTGTTTACTCACAGCATCAAAGGTTAAGTGTGTTTGCACTAGAAAGAGTGTACAGAAGAGGAAAACTAGTTTTCTTCAACCAATGCAGCATTCCCACGCATGCTCTGACCAGCCCACCAACTCCACCATTGAATAGACCTAAGTATACCATTGTGTTTGGTGCATAAGGAAGGTGAGGGAAGTCAAGAGCTTTTTTTCTTGTTTTTCACTGCAGTATCTGCTGACTTAAGTGTGGCCTCCCGTGTAGCATGCATGAACTGGAGATGGCAGTAGTAGAAAAAGCGCTTGATGGAAAGCACTAACCTATGCGTTAGGATGTGAACCTGTTGGCAAATTATAGCTTGTCACTCTCGAATGAGTGAGCCGAGATGGAAATGTCAATTTGAACAGACGCCTTTGTTCCTCTTTTTTTGCAACTACAATTTAGGGAGGTGACACAAATATCATAAAGTGTGTGCCTAATGTATGAGTTTTAAATTCAGTAGTGAAAGGGGGAAGGAATAGAAGAAGAATGGGGTTTACAAAAGGATATTCGTGGTTTTATTGAGCAATAAATGTGGACAGTATAAGAGGAATAAAAAGGAGTGAAGAGATCAGCCCTTCTTCATTCAGGCAACATGCTATGAAAAAGACCAGGGCTTGTTTACAAAAGCAGCCTATCAAGGACGGAAGAGAGAAGAGAATTTAGCAAGAGCAGCATGCCTGTGTGGCAGCAACGTATCAGGGCTGCCAAAGATACTCCTGGGATCTCATAGCAGAGGCAAGTCTCAAATATGGGGGGCAAGAAAGTATTTGACTACCCCTCTGTGGAGGGGACTGTGGTACCACAAAGTTCTTTAGGGTCCCTTTTGTGTCCTGTGATATTAAGACTTGAGGGAAAGCAATTTCTGTGCTTTCAGCCCCCCTAAGTGAGGAAACCAGGTTATATTAACAGCTCCTAGCAAGCAAAGCATAAGACAGCAATGTTTATTTTCTGCACATGTTCCTCTCCCTGTGATGGGCCCCAGGCATGTGGAGAAAAATATAAGCTCCAAGAGAGAGAACAATAAACAAGCACTGTGTTAAGGTTCTTGATCCTCCCTGATTCAGGTTGAACAGGTAGGAGGCTCAGGCCGGGTCACCGGTGAAGAAACTTAGAGGTAAAGCCTCAGACTTTATCACTATTTTCTGCC
>NW_007733978.1:165892-167606 GCF_000696425.1 Galeopterus variegatus | reverse complement strand
CCAGGGGAGCACAAGGTTAGAGTCAAGTTTACAGAAGGGAATTATTAAAGGGATTTGGGGTGAAAGATATTGGGCACCCAGATAAAGGACTGAGGAGATTTCAAACCATTCTGACCTGTATTTCTCTTTCTTTTTTTTTCCCTCTGGGCAGTGTTTTCACAGTTCCCAAGCATCCTGTCTTAGCTTCTCTTTTATGTACTTTGACAGTCCAGAAATAATTTGAGCTGGAATCTTTCATCTTTCTCCTATTTGATGTGAGCATTGGGTAAGTCTTATATAAATAATAAAAATAACAACACACATTCATTGAACACTTACTAGGAACCGAGGATTAGCTTACTTAATCCTCACAACAATAGGTGAGGTAAATACTAACATTTCCCCGTATTGGTTGTCAAAACTCAGATTCATATGCTTATCAAATGGTAGAGGCAAGACTGAACCCAGGCAGACTGACTCCAGAAAATGCAGGCATGACTATTACTCCATAAGGTGCCCCCGCAAATTGGCACACTGACAGCCAAGTTGATTAAAATGACAATTGAAACTTTTTGTCACCAGATAAAAAATAAAAGACATGAAAAGACAATTAAATAACTTAATGAAACCACTGAGAAGAAATACTAATGAATGTGAAATAAGGTTGCATTTCTCTACCTAACAGTGGCATTTCCTACTAGGAATAAGGTATGGATTACCTTGGCAGCTATGGCAAGCTTTAAAACAAAAATAATGGGCTATTTTTTAGTACAGTTTTAGATTTACAGAAAAATTGGGTAGATAGTACAGAGTTTCGTATACATACCCCACCCCTACCCTCTACCTTAAGCACACCATTTTTTCTATTATTAACATCTTGCACTTGTTTGGTGTATTTGATACTATTATACATTACTATTAACTAAAGTCTTTGGCTTACACTAAGGTTCTTTCTTTGTGTCATATAGTTCTATGGTTTTTGACAAATGCATAATGATATGTATCCACCATTATGGTATCATACCACTCAAAAAATCCTGTTTTTCACCTATTCAGTTTTTCCCTTCCTCCCCTTAGCTCCTAGTAAACACTGAACTTTTTACTGTGTATATAGTTTTANTTTCCCTTCCTCCCCTTAGCTCCTAGTAAACACTGAACTTTTTACTGTGTATATAGTTTTACCTTTTCCAAAATGTCCTCTAGATGAAATCACATAGTATGTAGACTTTTCCAATTGGCTGCTTTCACTGAGAAAAAGGCACTTAACTTTCATTTGTGACTTTTCATGGTTTGATAGCTCATTCCTTTTTATTGCTGAATAATAGCCCATTGTATGAATGTACAGAGATTATTCATTCACCTATTGAAGAGCATCTTGGTTTCTTCCAGACTTTATTGGCATATCTTTTTATGAAGAGGTGTTTGTGGGATCATTTGCTAATTTATAATTGGGTTGTTTGTTTTCTTATTGTTAAGTTCTAAGAGTTCTTTGTGTATTTTGTATAAAAGTCTCCTCATTCTCTTTAGAGTCTAACTCAGAGTAAAGTTTTTAATTTTGGTAAAATCCAACTAATCAATTTTTTCTTTTATAAGGTATGCTTTTGGTGTTGTATCTAATAACTCATCATCAAACCCAAGGTCACCTAGACTTTCTCCTATGTCATCTTCTAGAAGTTTTGTAATTTTGCAACTTACATTTATAATCTCTTTTGAGTTAATTTTTGTATTTTTTTTT
>NW_007733978.1:163378-164577 GCF_000696425.1 Galeopterus variegatus | reverse complement strand
TATTTATTTATTTTGCATACAAAATGTTCAAATTTTTCAGCACCATTTGTTGGAAGAACTGCCCTTTCTCCATTGTCTTTTTTCCTTTGTCAAAGATAAGTTAACTCTATTTTTGTGGGTCCATTTCTGGTTTCTCTATTCTATTACTTTGATCATTTGTCTATGCTTTCACCAATATCCTGCTGCCACAATTATTGTAGCTTTATAGTGAGTCTTAAAGTCAGATAGTGTTAGTTCTCTGACTTTGCTTATTTTTCAGTATTGTGTTATTTAGTCTGTATTTTTTGCCTTTCCATATAAACTTTACAATCAGTTTGTCAATTTTCACAAAATAACTTGGTGATATTTTGATTGTGGTTGCATTGGATCTATAAGTCAATTTGGGAATAACTGATATCTTAACAACATTGAGATTTTCTACCTGTGAATATAAAACATATCTTCATTTATTTAGATCTTCTTTCATTTCTTTCACCAAAGTTTTGTAGTTTTTCTCATGTAGATTCAATTTTATTAGATTTATGCCTAATTATTTGATTTTTAAGTGCTGATGCAAATAATATTTTGTTTTGAATTTCAAATTCTAATTGTTCGTTGCTGACAAATAGGGGAAAAGTCAACTTTTGTTTATTAATCTTATATCATGTGACCTTACTACACTCATTTACTACAGATTTTTTTTCTTTCTTTTTTTTTTTGATTTTCTGCATAGACAATTATATAATCTGCAAACAAATATAGTTTTTTTTCTTCCCAGTCTGTATACACTTTATTTCCTTTTCTTGCATTACTGCATTAGCTAGAAGTTCCAGTGTGGTGTTGATAGGACTGGTGTCAGAAGACATCATTGTCTTGTCCCTGATCTTAGGGGGAAAGCTTTGAGTTTCTAACCATTAAGTATTATGCTAACTGTAGGTTTCTTGAAGATTGTTTTTACCAAGTTGAGGAAATTAGAAAGTTTTCCTCTTTTCCTAGTTTTCTGGGAGTTTATATTAAGGATGGGTTTTGGATTTTTGTCAAATGTTTTTTCTCCATCTATTGATATGGTCATATAATTTTTTGTCCTTAACCTGTTGATGTGATAGATTACATTAATTGATATTTGACATTGAACTACCCTTGCAAATCTGAAATAAGTCTTACTTGGTTGTGGTGTATAATTATTTTTACACCCTATTGAATTCTATTTTCTAATGTGT
>NW_007733978.1:161395-161983 GCF_000696425.1 Galeopterus variegatus | reverse complement strand
CATGCTTTATATAATGCCTACTCTTTAAAATCTACTCTTTTAAACCTCTTTAATGGCCTGGAATGTGGTTTATCTGGTGAATTTGAGTGTGAGACGAATGTGCATGTCCTTCATTGGATGAACTATTCTGTTAGTGTCAATTAGATCCAGTTAACTTCAGCTATATCTTCACTAATTTTCTGCCTAATAGATCTGTCAATTATTGATAGATGATAGCTGGACCCTTCACTTTTAGTAGTGAATTCATCTATTTCTTCTTCCAGGTCTATCCATGTTTGCCTCATGTAATATGACACTCTGTTGTTAGGTGCGTACATGTTAAAGATTGCTACAACTTCTTGGAGAGTTGACTCCTGTATTTTTATGTCATGCTCTTTATCTTTGAAAATATTACTTTCTCTAAAGTCTGCTTTGACTGGAATTAATATAGTCCTCCAGGTTTCTTTTGATTCATATTAGTGTGTCAGCATGATATATCTTTCCCCATCCACTTACTTTCCATATATCTGTGTACTTACATTTAAAACGGGTCTCTTGTAGAGAACATAAGGATAAATTTTGGGTTTTTTAAAAATCTACTGTGACAAT
>NW_007733978.1:158972-159715 GCF_000696425.1 Galeopterus variegatus | reverse complement strand
TCCCTATGATCCCTTATAAATCACTGCCATTCATTTTCATCCATTATAATCACACAATACATTGTTGCTAATATTACCCTGAACAATAAATTATCTTTTAGATCAATTAGGAATAAGAAAAATAAAGATTTTATTTACCTTTCATTGATTCCTTTTCAGATGTTCTTCCTTTATTTATGGAGATCTGAGTTTTTTGACCTACATCACTTTCCTTTTCTCTGAAGAACTGCTTTTAACATTTCTTGGAAAAATCTTCTGGCAACAAATTTCCTCAGTCTTTGTTTGGAAAAATCTACTTCTCTTTCCCTTTTGAAGAATAAATTTTCTTGATAAAAATGTCTAAGCTGGTGGTGTTTTTCTATCAACACTGAGTATTTCATTCCACTCCCTTCATACTTGCATGGTTTCTGATGAGAAATCTGTTGTGATTCTTATTCTTGTTTCTGTAAACATAGGGTGGTTTATTTTTCCCTCTGGTCTCTTTTAATAGTTTGTCTTTGTATTCGGTTATCTGCAGTTTGAATATGATATGCCTATGAGTAACTATTTTGGTATTAATTCTGGTTGTTGTTCTCAGAGCTTCTATATTGTGGTTTAGTTTTTGTCATTAATCTTGAAATATTTCCCACCACTATTACCTAAACTTTTCTGCTCTTCTGATATTCCCATTATCCATACATTATACCTTTTGTAACTGTCTCATAGTTCTTGGATATTCTCTTATGTGTGTTTTTTATGTTGTC
>NW_007733978.1:156053-157476 GCF_000696425.1 Galeopterus variegatus | reverse complement strand
ATTCAACATTACACAATGTAATCATTTTTTGTGGCCTTTACCAGTTTCAGTGGTGGAAGTTTCTATTGACATATCTACAGATCACTGATTTTTTTCTTCAACCATATCTAGTTAACTGATGTGCCTATGAAAAGGTTCTTCATTTCTGCTGCAGTGATCTTAGCATTTAGCATTTTCTTTTAATTCTTTCTGAGATTTTCAGTATTTCTGCTTACATTATCCATCTAGTCTTGCACATTGTCCATTTTTTGCATTAGAACACCTAACATATATGAAGTTAATTTATTTTTTATTTCATTTTGTTATATTTTATTTATTTATTTATTTTAATTTATCAAAATACAATGTAGTTGATTTTCATGTCATTTGTGGGAGCTAATAAAAATAAATAAATAAATATACAAACAAATGAGGGGGGGAAGAAGATACAACAATCACAGTAATTCCTTGAACTTGTTAAGGAAAATGAATAGATATGATGCTGATGGGGAGGAGGGGGAAAAGGAGAAATATGTAGTTATTTTAAATTTCCAATCTGATCATTCCAAAGTTCCTTCCATGTCTAAGTCATGTCTGGATGCATGCTCTGTCTATTCATACTATGTTTTTACTTGTAGTTTAGCATGTCTTGTACTTTTTTGTTGAAAGCTGAACATGATGTACTGGGTAATAGCAATTGAAGGAGATAGTCCTTTAGTGAGGCTTCATGTTTAGCTGGCTAGGAGCTAGGCTGTGTTCACTGTTTGCTATAGCTGTGGGTTACATTGCCTTCATGTACTTATTTTTGTCTCCCCTGTTGCATATGGGTTTTCCTAGAAACTCGTTCTTAAATAGGGTCTAAGACTTGCAGCTGTTTCAGCTGTAATCCACTACTATCATATGGGAGTCCTGATAACATGGTAAGGTGTGGCAGAGGTGATGCAGTCTATAATCCTATGATTAAGTTTTAGTCTTTTAGGGAATCTGTGACCTTTATAGGTTCTTCTCAGCTTTAAATCCTTCCTTAAGTGAGACAGGAAGGCTAGGGGGGTGCTGGAGTTGGTTATTTCCTTTCTCTCACTTAGGATAAGACACTGGTAGAGTCTTCTCTCTTGCTGGGTAGGCAACTTCAGTTCTCTAGTGGATCTAAGAAAAGTCATTAATTTTCAGTTTGTTCAGCTTTTTTCTTGTTGTGACAACAGTAGCGATGACTTCCAAGGTCTTTATATATCAGAGCTGAAAGCGAAAGCCACAAGTTCTTTAATAACATAAATCAGATGATGATAGTGGTTTCTTCATATAATGATAATGAATGGACTATTGGTATGTACAATGATTATATGGTTTTATGTAGAAAAAGCCAGACACAAAAGAATACCCATCGTGTGATACCTGTTACACAAAGTTTAAAAACAGGCAAAACTAAAATATAGTATTACAATTT
>NW_007733978.1:153495-154906 GCF_000696425.1 Galeopterus variegatus | reverse complement strand
ACATTCACTTTTTATCTTGTGCCGTATGTTTTTTTTTTTTTCTTTTTAATTGTGGTAAATGCACATAAGAGTTACCATTTTGACTATTTTAAGGTGTACAATTCAGTGGCATTATTATATACACGATGTTGTGCAACTACCACCAGTTTCTTTTTTCAGAACATTTTTATCACCCCCAGAGGAAACCCCATATCCATTAGCAGTCATTCTCCACTCTCCCCTTTCCCCAGCCCTGGCAACCACTAGGGCTTTGTTTCTGTCTCTTTGAATTTGCCTATTCTAGATATGTCATGCTGAGTAGCATATTAAAAAAAAAGAAAACAAAAGAACTGAGTACAATTATAGTGTATATGAGTATTTAGGGTTTTTTAACTTAATATTATACTTCAAGTATTCTTCCGCATAATCTTTGAAGCCCTCTTGTTAAATGCTACATAATATTCTTTTGAGAAAGTGTCACAGCTGACTTAATCTTTTCCTATTTGGGGCTTATTGCAACAATGTCTGTGAGTTTGGTTTTGCTGCCATAGCTAACACTGTAATGAATGTCGTTATGCAAGTTGTAGTTATTTCCTCAGAATTAATCCCCATATGTGGCATACCTGGATGGAAGCATGCAACATGGTGGTAGTCTTTAAGTTCTTTTTAACACCTCCACCTTGCCTTTTAAAATAGGATTATATTAATTTTCAACATATACTGGCCATACCTGAGGTAGCTGTTTCACCATATCCTTGCCAGAAGTTTTCACATTCTTCTTTTTTGAGTCTCCTTGGTTGGGACATATGACTTTGAAAACAAAGGTTTTTTAGCTCTTCCATTTGCTCACCACTGGCAGAGTGATTTTCTGAGAAAAACTGGCATATCAAGCCAGATAACATTTCCAATTTATCGCTCCCGTGTAAGTGGCTGCAGGATAAGAACAAATACAGTCTGTGTTCAATCTATTCAATTAGAACAGAACAAGGAATTTATTTCAACACATACAAATCAGCAAATCCCATTCTGGTTGGATTCCATTTAGCATTTATGTAGGCTTAATTAAATCACCGATGGGGTTTCTTACAAGGAGAATGGCCTTCAGGAAATATACTTGCTAAATACTCTCCAAAAATGGCTTGCGCGGGGGTGGGGATAAATAAGTGATGTGGGCTGGTTCTCAGAGTCCATCACATCTCTTCCAAGTTTCAGATCGCTGCTGGAGCTATGACCTTGCAAACAAACAAGGAGTTGGTGCTGGGGTCTGGAGCAGGGCTCATGGAGTGGGATAATGTGCTACTGGATTCATAAGCATCAGGGTCTCTGTGTTGCTTTTCTATCACCCATTCAGAAGCAAGCGTGCCTTCTAATACAGGGACAGGGTTTTTCTACATAAACAACCCAGCCCTCATCAAAGTGGACAGCCCACCAG
>NW_007733978.1:146645-152276 GCF_000696425.1 Galeopterus variegatus | reverse complement strand
ATTTTTAAAGCTTTAGGAAAACCTTGCAGCTAATTAGACCTGAGTGTGTGATCCAGCATATATAAGAGATTGGGATAATAAGAAGAGGTAAAAAATGTGCTTCAATAAGTCAAATCTTGTCTCTCCTATTTATTTCTATTGAACTCCTACTCTCCAAGAATTTTGAAGTCTATTTGGGGGAGCTGCTATAAATAGGTTTCTTTCCACAAAGTCTGAAAGAACCTTGGAACCGGGTCCCCAGTCCCCCTCAATTTATGGATGAGGACCTAAGAAGGGAAATCATACTGCCAGGATCACATGAAGCCAGAACTGGCTCTTCAGTCATTATATCCTCAGCCCCCTGCGGTCCCCAGGAATGCCATATTGCGCACCCTTTCCTTGAAAGGCAGGGAATGGCATTTCCATGGAACTGATGAGTTCCAATGCAGCAATCCTTATTTACAAAGATGCTAACTCCACTTGCTTTGCTTTGCAGGCCGCAGGTGGTGGTGATGTGCTAGGTTAATAGCCTCTTTGAATATGAAGACATGTGAATTGGAAAGCAGCTGAGTGTAATAGAAAATAAAATTGAAAGTTGAAGACTAGGGTTGGGATCCTGGTTCTGCCGCTTGCTACTTGTTTGATCCTGAAGAGCTATATAATCTCTCTAAGTCTGTGCCATTCACCACTGGACCCCTGGTGTCTATGGCAGAGTTTGACGCATACTAGGTGACACCTACGTACATTCAAATATAACTCGTTGTTTAAAATCAAGTCCTTGAATACTTGTTATCGTGGTTTCTGTTATCAGGCTGCCTGGCTTAACTTCATGCTAAATTTGTGACTGTAGAAAATAATTTAATATTGCTAAGCCTCAGTTTTATTGTCAAGAAAATAAGAGTAATTATAGGATGTACTCCAGGGTCATTAAGAAAACAAAATGAGAGAATGCAAGCATAGAACCTGACACTTAGTAAGCATTTAGTAAACTTTTCCTGTTACTGTATCTTTCTATGTAAATGTGGGGAGGGGTGGCAGGAGATGGAGAGGGAACATTCAGAAGAGACTGTGTTTTGAATGACCTTGAATGTCACACTGAATTGAACTGATTCTCGTGAATATCAAGTTTTGTGAAACTCATTCCAAATTGTCTTTGGAAGCCTGCTTCTACCGTGCTAGAAACGTGTCCAAGACAAGCGCATCAGGAAGGCCAATGGGATTTTCTTCCCTCCTTTCTTCCTTTATCTTCATTCTCCCTCGCTCCTCTTTCCTCCCCCCTTCAGCCTGGACATCAGATGGCAGATCTCATTTGCAGTTTCCCCTCTTGGTTGCCAATATCCAGATTGGCTGCCCCTCACAGAAGCAATTTGCCTAACCCTAGCAAATAGGGTGGTGAACACAGGGAGAAGTTTAAACCCATTCCATCTGGCAGAAAAAACAGCCCCTAATCTTATTAAAATCTCCTGTTCTTTCTATCTTCTGTTTCTTGTCACCAAGGTAGTTGGAGCCTCTGTCTTCAGCCTCCTCCTCTTCTCATCCTGTCTGATTCATGTGTTGATGTCTCAACTCTGAGCCAGCTGCTACAATGCACTGTGATATCACAAGCAGGATTTATTAGTAGCAAAAGCATCTGTCAGGAGAGAGTAGGAGAAGGTGGGGAATGTTCCATGGGGAGAGAGATGGGCTGAGTTCAGACGGGGCAATGGGTAAATCTATTGCTGCACTGTTATTTATTAATACAACAAATTTTTTAAAAGCTTATGAACTAAGTGCTTTTAAACACATTAGCTTCAATTTTCTTTATGAAAATTGAGGCATGTATTATTATTCTTATTTTTTGTACGAGGAAAGTAAGATTCAGAGGCATTAGTAGTTTGTCCAGATTTGCATTTCTAATCATCGATGAAGCTAGGGTTTAATCTTAGGTCTGAGGAAATATAAAGTCTGTGCTTTTAACCTGAACTTTCTCTCATTCAAAGGTTCTCCCTCAATAGGAAAATAATTGAGGGACTATTCCTCAGACATTTTCATGGGGCAAAAATTGGGACCATACATCAAGACAAGTGGAGAAAGGTGTGAGAATTGGTAGGAGGCAAGGAGGGAGTGCACTGGCTGAGACAGGGCAGAGGCTTATCCTTTAGGTGAGAACGGGTACTGAGAAACTTGATCTGGCTGCAGATATTGATCCCAGAGGTGCAAATTAAGCAACTGAGACCTTACATAAAAGCATAATCTTAATTCCCACAGTCTGAAATGGTAGCAGACCCTAGTAATACAGAGTTAAACAAGCAGGTAGCCCCATCTGTGGACTCAGCACTAGAAGCAGAGGATCACACTCTAGCCTGGTAAGGAAGGCTGGGTGGAGCCAGGCAGGGCAAGGTGGCCAGCACCTTGGATAGCGATGCTCAGGGCAATAGCTATTCCTGGGGTTATTCCAGTCATAACCTATGGTAAGGAAGGCTGGGTGGAGCCAGGCAGGGCAAGGTGGCCCGCACCTTGGATAGCGATGCTCAGGGCAATAGCTATTCCTGGGGTTATTCCAGTCATAACCTAGGAACAGGGCACAATCACTTTCGTAGCCATTCCTGTACTAAGTGCAAAGGAACCAAAGAAACTGTCCACGTACTTGGGCAGTTAGTCCACAGTCTACTTGCAGAGACAGCTGAGGAGGCATAAGGGGCTTTAGTAGCCCTAAGAAGGGGCAACTGGCTCAGCTTGCAGTGGTGGAGTCAAGGAAAGCTTCATAGAATAAACGGTATGGAAGAGAAGGCATGCGCCAGGGGAACAAAGGGGTAGGAGGTGGAGGAAAGCCTGGCTACAAGGAGCAGCAGTTGCCAAGGCTTGGAAGTGGGAAACTGCCTGATGCAAATGGAAAATCACAGTTAGGTCACCATGACTGGAGCACAGATAGTGGTGTGGGAGAAGGAGTTTGGAAAGATAGAAAGCAAAGCAAAAATCTAAAAGAGCTTTAAAAACCCTGGTAAGGAGTTTGAGAAATTATAAAGATCAAAGAATCCTGGGTGTCAAGCTTTTGGGAAAAGAAAAGATCTGGTAACACTGAACCCACATTGTGGTTTACTTTGGAGCCAAAAATAGCTGCCCCATTTAGGAAGATGAGCACACTCCAGTTTTCCATATCTTCCCTCTCATATGCTGGCAGGTCTTGGTAAGATATTTGAGTTTCATTTTGGGTAGTTTTAAGAAGGAGAGGGACATGGTCATGTGTTTACAAACATCATTCTGACTACTCTGGGGAGGAGAAATGGAAGGGAAATTAATTAGCTGGGTATCGTGTTATATAGTTGGCTAATAATGGTAGCTTGAATCATAATGATGGTGGAGATGGAGGAAAGATTAGAGAATGACTATTGGGGATTGTATTAGTCAGGGTTCTCCAGAGAAACAGAACCAATAGAGAGAGAGAGAGAAGAGAAAGTGTGAGAAAGGGTGGGGGGGTGAGAGAGAGAGAGAGAGAGAGAGAGAGAGAGAGAGAGAGAGAGAGAGAGATTTTAAGGAATTAGCTTACACAACTGTGGAGATTGGCAAATCCAGAATCTGTAGGGTAGAGCAGCAGGCTGAAGTCCCAGGGAAAAGCTGTAGTTCAAATCTGAAGGAAGTCTGCTTGCTGAATTCCCTCCTCCTTTGGGAAAGTCAATCTTTTTCTATTAAGCTTTTCAACTGATTGGATGAGGCCCACCCATATTAGGGTGGTCAATCTGTTTTACTCAAAGTCTCTTGGTTTAAACGTTAATCTCTTTTTAAAAAATACCTTCAGAGAAACATCTAGATTAATGTTTAATCAAATATCTGGGTACCGTGACCTAGCCAAGTTGACACATAAAGTTTACCATTACGGAGAAGAATCTTTCAAACTTGCTAATATCAAACACCTATTTGAGGTGCAAGAGTGAGAATCATATACTCCAGGGACCGATAAACTGTATCCCTTGGGTCAAATATTGCTTATTCCCTGTTTTGTTAGTTAAGTTTTATTGAAATACAGTAAAATCTATTTATTTATGTATTGTTAATGGCTGCTTTCACTCTACAATGACAGAGTTGAGTGGTTGTAACAGAGACCATATGACCTGCAAAGCCATTTTTTTTTCCCTTTTTGTCTTTTTTACTGACCGGTAACAGGATCACAACCCTCAGTGTTGCGCCCATACCGGGGACCGGCAATGGGATCGCAACCCTCGGTGTTGTGCCTGCACCGCGCTCAGCCAGTGAGCGGGAACCAGTCTCCACATGGGATCCAAACCCTCGGCAGGAGCACCACCGCGCTCTCAAGCGACGCACTCTCCAGTGCGCCACCGGGCCAGCCCCAAAGCCATTTTTTAATTTACTATTTGGATCTTTATAGAAAGACTGTGTTGACCTCGATATAGGCAATTAAACATACATGTCTGGAACACAACTTTCAAGTCTAACAGGAGACATGAATATAAAAGAGAGTGTAGATTAGAAATTACACGAGTATCTGGACAGAGTTCCATGGTCTCCAACATTTAGAGGTCCAGACGAGGAGTGGGAGTGCAGAAAAGAATCTGAAAAGAGGCAGCCAGTAAGATTGGAGGAAAACCAAAAGAATGTGGTGTCACAGCAGCTCAAAGAGAAAAATATCTCGAGAAGGAGGTGAGCTGCGTCACATTCTCCTGAAATCCAAAGTGAGATGGGGACCCCTGTGCCCCCTGGATTTTGCAACATGCTGGGGGAGGCAATGTTAATTTTGAAAAGTGTCAATAAAGTTGTAGGAAAAGAAACTAGATTGAAATAAAATAAAGAGGAAATGAGACAAGGAAGCTGATCTATCAAGAATAGACAGTGTTTTCAAGAAGTTTTGCTATGAGGTGGAGTAAAGAAATAAGATGTTAAGGAAAGGGGGTCATAGATTTACAATTAAACATTTTGCTAAAGTATATAACATACACGGAAGAAAGCAGAAATCATGGGTGTCCAAGGGGGAGTTAGGGAGAAATTGGTAAAGGATCACAAAAAACGTTTACATTGTGTAAATATAAAAGAAAAGACGCCAAGGTGTGGGAACCAAACTAATTAAAAAAAAAAAAAAAAAGAATTCATAGGTGTCCAGATCAAACACTTTCCATTAAGTGATGTCACTCAAAACTCAAGATCATAACGGAATATTACCAGTGGCTCAGAAAACTTCCTTGTACACCCCACTGGCACTGGTATAATCTGCTTTAGAGACAAACTTTCAGGTTTTGTTTGTTTGATAATGTCTTTATTTTACCTTCATTTCTGAAGGATATTTTCACAAGGATTAAAAGTATTTTCTTTCAGCAGTTGGAAGAAATCATTGCATTATTTTCTGGATTCCATTATTTCAGTTGGGAACTGGACCATCAGTTTTATTGTTACTCCTTTGAATGGAATGTACACCCCCCCACCCCCCCCACACCCTTATTCCAGCTGCTTTTACAATTTTATCTTTGTGTGTTTTTTAGCAGTTTTCTACAATGTGCTTATGTGAAGAGTTTGTTTGTTTTTATCCTGCTTAGAGTTTGCAGTGATTCTTGAATCTATGGCTTTTATCTATTTTGAAAAAAATCTTGACCTACTGTCTTTTCAAATACTTGTTTTTACTTTATTCTCTCTTTCTCTAGCTCTGTCTCTCTTCTCTCTCTCTCT
>NW_007733978.1:134496-146021 GCF_000696425.1 Galeopterus variegatus | reverse complement strand
CCTCCCCCCCTACATCATATCTGTTCACTTGTCTTAACAAGTTCAAGGAATAGTTACGATTGTTGTGTCTTCTTCCCACCCCCACCCTTTATTTGTTTGTATATTTATTTATTTAGAGATCCCACAAATAAGTGAGAGCATGTGGTATTTCTCTTTCTGTGCCTGACTTGTTTCATTTAATATAATTTCACAACAACATGGATGCACTTACACAAATTTTAAACAATTTTATTTTGTTTCATATTGTGTTATTTTTTTATTTCTCTTTTTGTCTCTTCCTGATATAGTTTGTATTGTTTGTTTGTTTTTATGAAGCCCTGTTTTCCTGTTCAATGATTTTCTGTTCATTTGATTCTAATTTGTTACTAAATCATCCCTTCGTTTGATTCTAATTTGTTACTAGACTCAATCTTTACACTCTGGTTTTATTGCCTCTTGCTGTCAAAGACTTTACCCCTTTAATTAGTGTCCAGGGTGCTGATCGTTCTCTGTTGCCTCTGCCCACGTGTGCTCTCTTGCCCTCTCTGTGTTGGGAAGCTGACCGCAGAATGCATCATTTGAAGTCCCTTAGGTTTGACCACGTGGAGACACAATAAGGAAATCACGTGGTGTGGTCAGAAAGGCTGGGGTATCTGTGTTCCGCATTCTGCACTGCCTGACCACAGATCTGGTAATAGCATTTCCTATACAGCCACGGTGTCTGTGGAGCTGCAGCCACGTTTTTGGGCTTCGACTTTCATTGTCCCCTTCTTGTCCCCCTTTCAGACACACGTATAGTCACACTTTTCCTTCACTCCTATCCTTGGGTGTTTCATCTGCCCTCACCTTGATATCTGCCCTCACCCTACATCTCCAGAATGTGAAGGATTGGCCTAAAAGTGGAGGCAGACATTCGTAATAACTTTTTTTTTTTTTTTTTTTTTTTTTTGGTGGTTGCTCAAGTATAAAGTGACTTTTTCCCCCTTTGAAATTAATACATATTTTTATTATGATAAAATATGCCTAACGTCTGAGGGTACTTCAAAAAGTTCATGGAAAGATTTGTATTCTCTTAATTCTATTTTTTTTAATGAACTTTAGAAGTACTTTGGTGGTTGCTCAAGTATAAAGTGACTTTTTCCCCCTTTGAAATTAATACATATTTTTATTGTGATAAAATATGCCTAACGTCTGAGGGTACTTCAAAAAGTTCATGGAAAGATTTGTATTCTCTTAATTCTATTTTTTTTTAATGAACTTTAGAAGTACCCTCGTACAATTTACCATTTTAACCATTTTGAAGTGCACAGTTCAGTAACATTAAGTACATTCACATTGCTGCACAACTAATACCTCTATCCATCTTCAGAAGTTTTTCATATCCCTCTCCATATCCCTCCTCCTCCCTATATCCCTTATTTTAACAGAAGAAAAATCTAAAAAAAGAGGGAACAATTATAAGTAGATTTGTGGTGAGGTAATGAAGAATTTCTTTCAAGTACTTCTATTTTCTCAAAATATGTGAAGTCATATCATCACGTGAGAATAAGAGGTATAGAGAATGGGAATAAGAGCTTTGAAGAGAGAAGAGAAATTACGAAGTTGCTTCTAGAGGATAAGAAGTTGTCTTACTAGAGAAACACTGTAGGGTGGTAGAACAGTATAGGGTGTTCACATCAGGTTGATTGTCATAAATTTTAAGCAAAATTAGTTGGTCTGTTTATTTGATTTTTCTTCAATCATGTTTATCTATCCATCTGAACAAGATGAAAGAAGAGACAGGTAAGATTTAAGATGTTCTTAAGAAAGTAAGTATGAAAATGGGTCGTGAAATCTAAGCTGGTTAAGGAGGTAAGGGAAGATAGGAGAAGCTTGATGACCAGTGGAAAGGTGATATGGCAAATGGGCTAAAGGACTATAATGAAGGAAGACTTATTGCATGAAGGGTCTTGGAAAGATTGAGCAGTAATATTAAATGATAGTCTAAGACTGAGTTGTTTGAAATATATTTTGGAGGTGAAGAAGGGATAAAATTACCAATGGGGCAAAGTTCAGGATATGAACAGTAGAATGTGTGACTGAGGTGGGATAGAAGAAAAGGTGGATTCTCCACCAAATGACTAGTCACATGCATGAACTTTTAAGCCACCATGAAGGATGAGTATAGTTGGGATGGGAAGAAAGATTGTGAGCCAAGAGCCAATACAGACAGTTGCAGTTTATGATGGTTCCACATGATTTTTCAGTTTCACCATGGTGTAAAAGTGATACATGTTTGAGGCAACTGTCACATAAGCACACGGCCACACAAAGAGGGGAGTGAGAAACTTCCCTTACAATTTTGAATTTTAATTCAAAATTCTTTATATTAACTTTATTATAAAGTAGGTTTTGTGTTAGATAATTTTTCCCAAATGTAGGCTAATGTAAGTGTTCTGAGTATGTTTGTGATAGGCTAGACTAAGCTATGATGTTTAGTAAGTTAGGTGTATTAAATGCACTTTTGACTTGATATCTACAACTTATGATGGGTTTATTGGTATGTAACCCCCTTGTAAGTTGAGAAGCATCTGTATACTTGGTGAATAAAGAAATCCAGGGAATCTCTGCCTCCGCTTACACACACACACACACACACACACACACACACACACACACACACACACACACACATCAATCTTGTCAGAAGCTTTCCAATGGCCAGAAGATCAAGCCTTCTGCCCTTTAAAATAGCTTTGTGCTAGCATGAAATAATTCTCAGGAATTGACCTGGATTTCCAAGTGTGTCAATTTGAGAAGAGTTTGTAAGATAGTGACAAAGTCAAAATTGAGGTGATTTCAGAATCTAGCTTCTATACGCTCAAGTTCTCTCTAAGAAATGAGTAAATATATAGGAAATTTTGCCATCCTCCTGAATATCTACTTATTTTACTGAGAAGTAGCTATGTGCTTTGGGTAGAATTGACTCTTTCCTCAGCTTAATTAACATAATATCGTTCCCCTTTGACATGATCGGCTTAGGGTTAGGCAGGCAAACTATGTTACACCAATCAGAGTTAAGCTCAGGGCTTTTTTGTTTTGTTTTGTTTTCATTTTTAATAGTTGGGAAAAGAGAAGCCTTCTCTGGCTCTGATATGGCTTGGGCAGATTTGAAGTCTAGGCCTGCTTCAAGTATTTGGCTACCATGAAGACAAAAATCAGGAGGGCAAGCCTAGAAGATGACAGAAATTAAAGAAAATTCCTGATTGAGGGGCATGCCTGAAACATGATGACTCGATTTCTTTTTATTATATGAGCCCATAAATTCTGTTCTAATTTAATCCAGTTTGTTTAGGTTTTCAGTAAATTGCACCTGAAAGTGTCCTTACTAATACAAAAACACTTAACATGCTCCCTTCTGTCCCCAAGTTGAATATAGCCAGGGCCAGACCATCTTCAAGATGGAAACTGATATTTCACCAGGGTTGAAGCCTGACCAAGGCACATACAGACAAGATAATATTCCATTTCTGGCAGTGCTTTGGCAAGAGTTCCCCAGTGGGAGTTCTCCAGTAAAATACTGAATGCTGAGTGACCCAAGGATTTAATTTGAATTTAGATGCAGCTGTTCTCATGAACATCACTCTGGCACTGCCAATGGAGGCTCTGGTCTGGTTTCAGGAGAGAAGCAAACACACTTGCCGTCATCAAAAAGGTTCTTCTCTGTATATACAAGCTGCATCCAACATTCTTCTTTCTTCAGAACCTTCCTTCTTGAGATTGGAGTTGATTTAAGCTGTTAAATTGTGAAATATAGCTTGTTCTGATGCCCCAAGGGAACTCAGTAGAGAGGCTGCTGGCAGCTGATTAGGTCAGAAATGCAGCCGTATCAAACATGCCTATTGACAATCTAGCTTGAAAGCCAAGAGCTTCCCTTGCCTATTAGGCTGCTCCAGTCAGCCTCATTGCTGTGTACACATGAGGAAAAAGACTCAGAAAGAGTTTGTGGAAGGACAGCATCTCCCTCTAAAGTAGCAACCAAGCTCAGTGTTGCATAAGCACCATTTGATTTACCTATGGGAGGAAAAGTTGGTGTTTAAACAGCTGCAGGATCTGGGAAAGGAAACAGCCCAACTAGGCTCTCCTTTAGAAACCTTGGCTTATTACACTAAGGACAAGCAGGATCCAGGGTAGAAAGTATAATCCTCTTTGCTTTATTTAATTAAAACAATGACTTTTAGCTCCTGATTGCCTCAGCTCTGTTTGGCTGAGGGTGTTTTTGAACTTTAACATGCAGAATAGTCTTTCCCAGCAACTAAGACACAGGGAATATATCAAGAGCTCCATTTGCAAGATTTGCCTAGAAATAGTGCTTTAGAGATGTGTCTACTTTACAGATTAGGAGGCTAAAGCATTGGAATAATATAACTCATTTAAAGTCATATAGATAATAAATGTTGCAGATGAAATTCAAGGTGAGCCATTTTGATAGCATACTCTTTTTCCTGTGATAGTGGTTCTCAGCACTGCCTGCATATTGGAGTCACCTGGGAACTTTTTAAAACACTACTAATAAAGAGATCCCACCCAAGTGCCACCCAGAATATCTTGGAGTGGGGCTTGGGTGTCAATATTGTTCAACATCTTCCCATATGTCGCTGCTAGAAGCGACACAGAGAGGGGATAGCACTCAAACGTGCATACAAAAAAATGGGGGATATTGTTAAAATGCAGATCTTGATTCGGTAGGTCTGGGGTAGGGGTCTGAGATGCTGCATTTCTAAGAAATTCTTAGGTGATACTGATGCTGCTAGATAGGGAACACACTTTGAGTAGTAAGGCTATATAGCAGTATATCTCGAACTTTGGTATGTGAATAAAGAATACAGAAGCTCAGGCTTGTTAAAGTAGAATAGGATCTGAGCTCTGTATGAGAGTGTCTCAAAAAGTTCATGGGAAGATTCTTATTATCTTTTAATTCTATTTTTTCATGAACTTTTTGAAGTACTCTCATATTTATATCAAGTTCCTAAGAACTATTCTGTACCATATAATACATTGGTTCTCAAATTTGGCTGCAAATTGGAATCACCAGGGAACTTAATAAAAAAAAAAAAAAGTCCAAATCCCACCCCTGGGAGTTCTGATTTAATTGATCAGAGTTGAGAGACCAGGCACTGGTAGCTTTGAAAGCTCTTCAGTAGCTAAGTTGGTGAAATACTAACGTATGCCGTGTTCCACAAACTTGTCCAATAATAAGTATAGCCGGTTTCTTGGCCATGCACCAGGCACTGTAAATTTTAATTAATGAGAATGTAACCTGAAAATCTATATTTTCTAAGCACCATAGGTTGTTTTTTGATCAAGTAAGATTTAAAAATAAACACTGGGTATGAAACAAAATAACCCCAGGAAGGTATATATTATTCTTTTCACTTTTCTTTGGGTCCAGAATGAATTTCATCTGTCTCCTTGAATACTGGAAATTTGGATTCCATCTTCTAAAATTCAAAAGCTAAATTTTAATGTTTAGTCCCTGCTATTAGCTATAGTTGTTTCTTGTCTCAATTTCTTGGGAGCGGTTTCCTTTAAATATAAAATAAAATAGCCATCCACTATTCAGTCTCTAAGGACTTTTCTATAAATACACGATAAGAAAAAGGTTAGTGAAGTAGACTTCTGTTTTTTTTGCCTCTCTAGAAGCTATTCTGCCTTCTTCCAGTAGCAGCTATTGTTTTCATTTGAATATAATTCTCTTCTCCCACATTCTGACCCAGTTCAGGAATTGGCACATAAACTAGACCTAAGTCTATTCGGTTTGGAGAGATGGAGAAAAGAGAAAGAGACCCGAGTCAGGAGCCATTTCAGCCAAAAGGTTTATTCCACTAATGTGGAGGGGAGACTGAACCAGATCAGTTCCCGTGAACAAAGGAAAGCACGAGGTTTATAAGACTTTTAGGGAAGGTTCCGACAGAGTAATGGGCAATTTTGAAATCAGTAGTAGGCAAGGTGACAGAGCCCTTGTGGTCCGATGACATCTGGTAGGTTAAGTCATAGGCTCTTGATTAGCCACTATCTCAGTACAAAACATTCCAGCCCAAAGCCTGCTAGACACAGCCCACAAGATGTTCACTTGATGGTAAAAGTAATGTTTACCCCTTCCCAGGAAAGGAATCTCAGTTCCCGGAGCAGAAAAGGGAAAGGTGATAGGGAGAAGGGGAAAAGTTGCTTAACCTGGCTGTGCTGATGGTAAGCTAGCCATGAGGCCTAATAAAGTCAATCAGTGTATTCCACACCCCTGGGTCAAGAATAGGCATGTGCATAGTGTATTCATTTGTTTCTGTTGCTTATAATGGAATACCCCCAAACTGGGTGATTTATAAAGAGATAGAATTTCTCTCTCTCTCTCTCTCTCTCTCTCTTTTTTTTTTTTTTTTTTGCATTTGGCTAGTACAGGGCTCCAAATCCTTGACCTTGGTGTTCTAACATGGTGTTCTAACCAACTGAGCTAACCAGCCAGTCCAGAATTTATTTTTTATAGTTCAGAGGCTGGGAAGTCCACAGGGGGTGAATCTGGTGAGGGGCTTGTTCTTGGTGGGGACTCTCCACAGAAATGTAGAGTATCATGTGACAAATGGTTGAGCAAGAGAGGGCTAAGCTTCTCACTCACTCTCCTTATAAAGCCACGCTCGTGACCACCCACTAAACCATTAATGGATTAATCCGTTCATGAGGGTACAGTCCATACAATCTAATCACCTCTAAAGGCCCCACATTTCAATTATCATAGAAGAATTTCCCATTGTCAACACTGTTACAGTGGGGATTAAGTTTCCAACACATGAAACTTTGGGAGACACATTCAACCCATAGCAATTGGCTTATGATCCAAATAGAATAAAAAACAAAGCAAAACAAGGAAGCAAAGGGTCTTTTGCTTTCCCCATTGGGACTGAACCTGACAGCAGGGAAAGAGGATCTGCTGTATTCAACTTGCCTTTTGAGGGACAGCCTGGATCATTGTGCCTGAGAATGAAACTAACAGAATAATGAAACTGAAAGATGGAGACAAACTGAATCCTGATTATGTTGCTTAGCCCCTGGATCCAGCTGTGTCTGAAGACATTACCCATTGATTTTCTATTATGTGAGCCAATTTGGATTTTGCACAAACCAAATTTGTGGGCTTGAGTGTCCTTTCACTTAGAATCAAATGTGACTTCACATATGTGGTTAATATTTTGAGGTGACTCAGGATTACTCCACAAGAAATACAGAACCTGACCTAAAACCTATAATGAACATACATAAAACTGGTAGATTAGCAGAAAAATGTACTCCCTTTGGATATTTTTCACCACTTAATAAGGCATTGGGAGGCAAATACAAGCATCATTTGCAATGGTAAGTGTCTTACATAATGATGAGACAATTTCCTTTAACCATCATTAAAATATTTAAAAAGTTGAGAATACTCTTTCTAGAGCTGGTTCTCTTTACCTTACAGCACCATCAGACCACATTGTGGCCATTCAGTGTCTACAAGGTCTGCAAGTTTTTGGTATTTTTTGAAAGACTCTTCATAATTTTTAAAATACTAAAACCAGCATATGACTTTATTAGTTTAATAAGAACAAAAATTTTCATAGTGGTTCTCAACCACTTTTTTGCCCCCAGCAGACATTTGGCAATATCTGGAGACAATTTTGGCTGTCACACTGGGGGAGGGTGTGCTGCTGGCATCTAGTAGGTCAGGATGGCCAAGGATCTGTTAAACATCCTATCACGTACACAAAAGCTTCTAAACAAAGGACTACTTAGCTCAAAATCCCAATAGTGCCAAGGGTGAGATATCCACAGCCTGTGGTCTGATTATGTTTGCAATATTTCTCCTGATTAATCATGGTTGAATCGGCATACAGGAGATTCAAGATCCAAATTTGTTATCACTCTCTACTAAATTAAAGAAACCCGGATTACAGGAAACAATATAAAATATTTAGTAGTTCTGTCATGTAACAAGGAGATTTGTAGAGTATGAATAGACCTAGAAAGCTATCCAGAAACCAAGGTATATCAGAAGACTAGTTACTTTCTCTGATTCTTATGCTTTTTGTGGCTGTCTTTGATGGTACTTCTCTTTTCTCCGTAAGTGCTTTATTCTTCTCTTCTGCTGGCTGGCCAATGTCCCCCATATTTGTCAGGCCAATTGGTGTGACTAATGGTTACAGCAATGATGTAGAGCCACCTTGGGTCCTCAAGGGTCTCAGAAATGACTCATCAACTGACATAACATAGTAATAACAATTCCTTCAATCTGAATAGTTCTTACAGTCATCAAGATGGTTTACATACAGTGTCTCCATTGGTCTATGGTATCACCATGTAAGGAAGATTAGATGGGTGCTATTTAATTGAATATATACATAAGGCAACAGAGACTCAGAGTATTTGTTACTTTTCTTATGTCACACAGCTACAAAGAAGAAGAACCAGGAACAGAGCCTGGTTTCTATGACTGCCATTCTCACCCTACTGGAAAAAAAAAAATTTCCTTTCTTATTTTCTTTTAAATTACAAAAGAATTTATGTTCTTCTTAACTAGTAAAGCAATAAAAATATATGAAGAAATACTTGAAATTCTCTATTCTCCTTTCTAATTTATGAACCAATGGTTCTCAACCCTGGGGATTATTAAAATTTTTAATGCCAGAGACTTACCCCCATAGACACTGGAGTGGTCTGGGTCAGGCTATAGACACCAATCTATTTTAAAAGTTCCCAGAAGGAAGAAGAAAAAAAGAGGAAACCAATCTTAGTAACTTTGGAAAATGGTATTTTGATTGGAATCTTTAAGCCTAAAGACAAAAAGTACTTTATAGAAACATTAAACTCTATTTCATAAGTTTGCTTTTCACAGGGGTATGGGTTAGCCATTCTCAATGTATGTTACATCTGCACTAGGGCTGAATAAATAAGTCTGTATATGGATAGTAGATAATGGAAGCCAAATTACAATTTGAACAACAAAATAAATAATTTAGCACTGAATTATAACCCCAAATGTGAAATGAATATACACAAGTCCATACTGATATAAATAAGTGATTAAATAAATACATTAGAGAGAAGAAACCAATCTTCCTGACAGAAGAATTCCAAATAATATATGTACATCTCTCCCCATCTAAGAGATCAAGTTTACTCCCTGCCACTTGAATGTGGGCTGGGCTTACTGACTCAATTCCAAAGAATGAAAAATGAAAAGGAAAAGGAAAAACACTTGCTTTATAGTTGAGAGACCTGGTAGACACCACCTAAGCTGACTGATGAAGGTTAAGGTCACCAGTGTATTCCCCCATAAGATGTGTGCAGAAGGACACATCACCTCTGGTACTTTTCCCTAAACCCAGGACCTCAGTCTAATGAGAAAAACATCAAACAAACCCAAATTGAGGGATATCCAACGAAATTCTTGACCAATACTCTGCAAAACTCTCAAGGTCAGGAAAAACAAAGACTGAGAAATTGTCACAGACCAGAGGAGACTAAGGAGATGTGATAACTAAAAGCAACGCGGTATTCTGAATTAGATCTTGGAATGGGGAAAGGATGTTAGTGGAAAAAACTAGTGTAATACCTACAAAGCCTGTAGTTAGTTAGTGGTAATGTACCAATATTGGTTCCTTAGTTTGGACAAATATACCATAGTAATACAAGATATTATCAATAGGGGAAACTGTAATGAAGGATATACAGTCTAAACTATCTTTGCAAAATTTTTTCCTAAAATCTATAATTATTTCAAAATAAAAAATTTATTGAAAATATTCAATTTCCTGGCATTAACCTTCATGGTAGCTATGGGGGGAAAATTTCCCCAGTTTATTCTAATATTCAGACAGGGCTAAGAATTATCTTCCCAACAAAGTTTAAGAAGGTAACTTTTCATACCAGTCGGCACAATTATATATATGAAAACACAGAAATACAGACTTGCGTTTTAAATCATCAATGCTTGCTTTAAATGGATCACACTACACACATTACTTGTAGTTTGTTCTTACTTAACAGCATATCCCATAATAGGTGAATGCCACCATTTAGTCGACCATTCTTTTCTGGGTAGACATTCAGTTTGTCACATTCTGTTTCCATATGTCTCACTGTCTTGTTCCCTTAAACATGTCTGTAATGTCTATTTTAATGCTTCGGGCTAGTATTTTCAAGGATGGTTTTGTGATCCATCCCTGACAAAAGGTATCTCTTCTTTTTTTGTCTGTTGCAAATCCTTTTCTGTTCCCTGTTGAACAATGGCACTTTCTGAAGGGTTGCCCACATTTCTGCTGTTGGATTCACTCTCTGCCCTCCTCAAGCCTTCAGCTGAAAACCATTGTCCCCTGTGCACTGAGGTGAGAAGCACTGTGGGTTGCCCGGCAACGTAGGGGCAGAGAGAAAGAACAAGAGAGGGAGCCAAGACTGGTCAGAAACACTCACAGGGCAGGGGGATGGGACGAGGGGAAGTTAAGACTGGGATCAGAGAAGGCAGGGGGTGGTCCAGACACAGGGTCCCAGGAGAAGTACTCTTGTTCCTTTCTTTACCTGGCTGCCTGAGGGATTATCATAAGATGTGAATCAGATCCTGCCCCTTGCTATTCCCTGCTGCTCCAACTCTTCTATGGTTTCCATTTTCGCTTTGAATAAAATACAGTCTCCATACTGTGATCTAAAAGAGTATTTTCTGCTACTTCTCTCGCTTTACCACATGCCATTCTCTCACTTGCTCACTCCACTAAGGTCACTCCTGTCACCTGTCAGTTCCTGGAAGGCACTGAGCTCTGTCTAGCTTCGGCACCTCTGCGCCTGTGTTTCCTTGAGTACTTGAATGACTGGTGCCATGTCACCTCTCAACTCTCACCTATGGGCTCACCTCTACAGACAGCCCTCTCACCAGTCTATCTTCATACACATGTTATTCTGTACTATTGCACATGTGTTATTTTCTTCCTAGCACATTTTGCAATCTGTAAATGCTTCCATTTTACCTGCCTTCTTCACTGCATAGAAGCTCTATGAGAGCAGGAACCTCACTATCTGGTTTATCTCTGTATCCCTAGTACCTGACACATAGTAGATACTAAATAAATATTTTATTGAATGGATAAATAAATGTGTCAGGAACTGTGAAATGTCTGAGACATTTCCCTATTTGTAAACTGACAAGTTCACTGATGCTGGTAGAAGACAAAAGACTCCTGGGCCAGAAATGAAGAAAAGTGTATTACTCACATTAACAGCAATAATTAGGGTATCAGCATGGTTCTCTGAGACTCATTTTCCACAGGGTGATGCAGTGAGGGCCATATGACATTTGCACATCCAGAAGGGTGAATTATAGGAGAGAAACCCGAGCTTAGGGAATCTGAATCTTTTGTAACAAGCAGCAAGCATACCTGCTCATTGCTCCTTATGGAGACTCTCTCAAGTTCTTTCTGGGTGTCTACTGACACCAACCAATTCTCCATTGGATTCTTTGACACCAACTGGGTGTCAAAAAATTCAATACA
>NW_007733978.1:107353-134486 GCF_000696425.1 Galeopterus variegatus | reverse complement strand
CGATAATTTTCTGTAATGGCTCCCAGAACTCAGCAAAGCACTTTGCTTACTGTTACCACTTTATTATAAGGATACAATTCAGAACAGCCAAACAGAAGAGATGCATAAGACAAGCTAAGAGTTTGTGGGTGCACAGAGTTCCCCTGCCTGCTCTGGGCACACCACTCTCCCAACACCTTGATGTGCTCACCAACCAAGAAGCTCCCAAAACCCTGTTTAGGGGGTTTATGGAGGTTCCATTACATAAGCATCACTGACTAATTCATTCACCATTGGCGATTAACTCAGTATCCAGCTCCTCTCCCTCTCCAAAGGTCGGGGTGGAGCTGAAAGTTTCAACCCTCTAATCATATGGTTGGTTCCTATGGCAACCAGCCCCATTCTCCAGGAGTCACTTCATCAGCATAAATTCAGGCTAGGTTGAAAGGTGCTTGTTACAAATAACAAAAGATTTTTCTATCACTCACGAAATTCCAAGGGTTTTAGAAGCTCTGTGCCACAGGATGAAGACCAAATATACTTCTTATTGTATCTCGCTATCTCTATTTTTCAATCTCGCTATCTCTATTTTTCAAGGCCTGCGCTCCAGAGGGAGACACTTTTTCTGTCTTCCAAGGCTCATCACTATATAAACATTTTTGAAAAGAGAGTCCAGAACAAAGTCAGTCAGTCTGCCTGCCCTCAAGAAGTGCAGAAATGCGAGAGACCCAGGAAGAATCATCTGCTAGCAGAAAGAATGGACATTTTATTTCAACGTTTAGGACCAGTCTATCCTGAACTATTTTTTTTATGATAAATTATTATACATACAAGTGGGGTACAACGTTGATTTTCAATAGCTGCCCACAGTGTGTGATAGTTAAATCAGGATAGTTAGCTTATTCATCATTACGATATGCAATCATTCTTTGTGTCTGTTAACCAATTCCTCATTAGCTCCCTCCCGTTTTTCCACTTCTAGTAACCACAGTTCTTTTCTCTCTTTCTAAAAGTTCAACATATTGCTCTGATTATTGTTTCTTTCTTTCTCTTCCTCTGTCTCCCTTTATTTTTTGTTTATTTATGGATTCAGCTCTTGATTATACCACAGGTATTTCTCTTTCTGTACCCGGGTTGTTTCACTTAGGATAATTTTCTCCAGGCTCATCCATGTTGCTGCAAATGGTAGAATTTCATTCTTTTTTATGGCTGACTAGTATTCCATTGTGCATATATACTGCAATTTCCTTATCCAGTTATCCATCAATGATATGCAGAATATACAAAGTGCTCAAACAACTTTACAGCCCAAAAGAAAGAAATTCAATTTAAAAATGTGCAAAGATCCTGAATAGACATTTCTCAAAGAAAGACATAGAAATGGCCAACAGGTATATAACCTGAACTATTTTAACAGACTTGGCACAATAATATTAAATCCAGACTGATGGATCTTGGACATGCTGGTGCCATTTTGCACACAATAAGCACAAAATAGCTGCCAGCCTTTCCCTTACGAGAAACCTCATAGAAACTCCTATACTTCTGCATGGGTGCAACCTTCCACCCGATTGCATCCACCAGCCTTATCTTCCACTCCAGCACCAAAGCCCCTCCCTTATTACATCAGCCTTCCCCACAGTCTATATAAGCTCTCTCACCCCCAGGCCTGGTGCTGTCCTCCATTTTGAGTTCAGCCTGGCAGATATTTTTTCTTTAATAAAGCCTATCAGTACCCAGTGTTTAGGCTCACTTTCTTTCATTATAGTGCCAAAACCCAGGAAGGGTCCTGGTCAGGACCTTTAGATGAGCCCCTTTCTTGGGTTGATTGACCCTCCTGGTCACTCTTCCTGTACTTGCTGAATTGGGTGCCTCCAGGACTCTCTTCTTTTACCAGTTCAGACCAATGCATCCACCATCAGCCTCAATTCAGGGTAAGTCAGTGGGTCTGTCCTACTTCTATGGGTTCCCCTGACTACTGTCTATGACTACTGTCTACTTGCTATGAAGCCCAGGTGCCCTGGCCAAGGGAACCCCTCTCAGGCCCTCCAGCTATTGGAGGATGCTCCTCTAGCCAGTCAGTGGCTCCTCTCTTGAAAGGAAGTTGTGCACCAAAGAGGATGCTCCTTGGTGTTACCCTTCTTCTGCTGGGACTGATCACCCCTTTTCTCACCCTCTAAATGGGATCCTCACAATCCAAACCTCCACATTCTATGCCTCTGGGCTGTCTCCTGTCCAATTTACCTCTTGTACCCCAGAGAGATATTAAACCTAAATGTCTCATTTTCTACTGTAATCTCTATGCCCTCTGGGCTGTCTCCTGGCCAACCTCTTGGCCTATAGGGAGATATTAAACCTGAACACCTTGTGTTCCACTACAGTCAGGTTTGGCCTAAGTACAAACTAGACAATGGATCGCAGTGGCCAGAAGATGACACTCTCGATTTGCTCTTAGAGATTTAGACAACTTTGTCACTGAAATGGCAAAGTTGGAGAGATTCCTTATGTTCAAGCCTTCTTCTATCTTTGATCACGTCCTTCTCCCTGTCAAAACTGTCCTACATCTCAAATTCTCCTAGTTCATGCCTGACCTCCCCTTCTGGACTCAGATCAATCTTTTGATCCATCAGACCACTCTGCTCCCCGACCACCTCCTTATGCTCCAGATCCTTCACCAACCCCTCTGCCTTTTCCCTATCTTCCTCACACCTGGTCTCCAGACACTTGACCTCAGCTGCCCAATCCCTCTCCTTCTCCCCCTTCATCAGGTGACAACCCTGCCTCAGCTCCAGCTCCTTTATACCCCCTCCATGAAGTGGCTGGGAAAAAGGGAATTGTCCAGGTCCATATCCCCTTTTCTCTTTCTGATCTCTCCCAAATTGAAAAAAGACTGGGATCTTTCCAGTCCAACCCAGATGCATATCTTAAGGAATTCAGATATCTCACCCAGTCTTATGATCTCACCTGGCATGATATTTTTATGATTCTCACTACTACTTTGTCCCCTGAAGACAGGGAACAGGTCTGGATAATGGCCCAACAACAGTCAGATGAGGTAAATGCTCAAAATAAAAGACAGCCCATAGGAGCCATCACTGTCCCTCACACCGACCTGAATTGGGACTACTAGGCCTGCCACAGAGATCAGGATCTCCAGGATAACATGATCACACACTTGATTTATGGCCTCCAAAAAGCTACTCACAAGTTGGTCAATTATGATAAGCTTAGAGAAATCACACAGAGAGCCACCAAAAAATCCCAGCAAGTTCCTAACCCCCCTCTCTGAGGCTTTACATAAATACACACATATAGACCCAAACTCCCCTGCAGGGATGGCCCTCTTACACTCTCATTTTATTACCCAATCAACCCCTGATATTAAAAAAAAAAACTTAAAACACTTGAGGATGGTCGGAATACAACCCAACGAGACCTCCTCAGTGCTGCTTTTAAGGTTTTTAACAATAGGGAGGAGGAGGAGGAGAAGAAAGATCATTATAGAAGAGATCAGGCCAAATACCAGCTCCTGGCTAAGACCATCTGAGGCTCATACACTCCGAAGTTGGCTGCATCTAGGGGAAAGCCACCTGGGAACTGCTTCAAATGTGGTCAACCAGGCCACTGGGCATGGGCTTCTTCTAACCCCAGGCCTCCTCTCGGGCCCTGTCTTCACTGCAAACAGCTAGGTCACTGGGGCTTAAGTGTTCCACTCTCCAGAGAGAGAGCGGTCAAGTCCCTAACCCACAACCTTTAGCTCCATGGCCACACCTACTGGAACTTCTCAGCTTTGCCCAAGAGGAGGACTGACGATGCCCAGGGGCCAAGGCCACCACAGAGATCACCACACGTGAAACCAGGGTAACTCTCCTCATAGCAGGTAAGCTGATCTCTTTTGTCATCGATACAGGGGCCACTTACTCTACCCTTCCTGAATATGCAGGACCAACAACTCCATCCTCTATCACAATAGTAGGGGTCATGGGTTGAGAATACTGCACATGGATCACTCAACCCCTTTCCTGCACCCTACATCACACCAATTCACACACAAATTTTTAATAATGCCTCAATGCCCAGCCCCCTTACTGAGACAGGACATCCTTTCCAAATTCAAAGCTACCCTTACCCTAGACACTTTAACTCCAGCTACAATACTCCTGTTACAGGCCTCCCCAGACCTGGCCCTTGAGGCTTCCATCTTCCCCTTCCCCCCAGACAAGGTTAATCCCATAGTATGGGACACTTCTTCTCCCTCCATTGCTATGCACCATTCCTCTATCCTTGTTAAGTTGCAGAACCCCTCTTTGTTCCCTAATGTCCCACAGTACCCCATTGCTAACAAACACCTAATAGGCTTAAAACCTGTCATATACAAACTCCTTTCTTCTCATCTCTCACAGCCTACCCTCTCGCTTTTTAATACACCCATCCTTCTGGTTATAAAGCATAATGGCTCATACCATTTAGTTCAAGACCTCAGGGCCATTAATGCAGCTATTTTACCCATAACCCCAATTGTTTCTAACCCCTATATTCTTCTATCTGCAATTCCAAAAACAACCCATTACTTCTCTGTACTTGACCTCAGAGATGCCTTTTTTTCTATCCCCTTACACTCTTCCTGTCAAAACCTGTTTGCCTTCACTTGGACTGATCCTGACACATATCATTCCCAACAACTCACCTGGACAGTACTACCTCAGGGGTTTCAGGATAGCCCCCACTTCTTCATCCAGGCCTTAGCTCAAGACTTACCTGAATTTCCTCCAACCTCTAGCACTTCAATACAATATGTGGATGACCTCTTCCTTTGTAGCCCCTCCTATGATGCACAGGCCCACACTGTTGCTCTCCTTAATTTTCTGATCTCCAGGGGATATCGAGTGTCCCCCAGCAAGGCCCAAATTTCTTCTCCTTCAGTTACCTATTTTGGAGTCCACCTCACCCCAACACCAGAAAAATAATGGTGGATTGCAAGAGTTTAATTTCTGAACTCCCTACTCCTACCACAAAGGGTGAAATACTTTCTTTCTTGGGGCTTACAGGGTATCTTCACCTATGGATTCCTAACTTTGGTGTGCTAGCAAAACCACTTTATGAGGCAGCCAAAGGGGATCCTGCCATTCCCTTGGATCCCACAAAACCCATTCATTCTGCCTTCCAGCAATTAAAAGCCACTCTCCTCACAGACCCAGCTCTATCTCTCTCCCAAACCTTTCTCATCCTTTTATCCTGTACATCACCAAAACCCAAGGATTGGTTGTCGGGGTTTGGGGACAAGAGGTTGGAGATATCTTCTCCCCTGCTGCATAGCTTTCCAAACAATTAGATACCACAGCCTGGGGATGGGCTCCCTGTTTATGGGTCTTGGTGACACCACCCCTTTTAGCACAAGAAAGCTCTAAACTAACTTTTAGACAACAAACAGTCATTTGTTCCCCCCCCCATCATCTTCAAGACCTATTCAGCCATAAGGCCATGTCAATTCTCTACCCTTCCTGCCTACAACTTATTCACCTTACTTTCATTGAGAATTCCCAGTTTTCCTTCAAAACTTTCCCTTCCCTAAATCCAGCCATTCTCACTCCAAAACAGTCATAACCTTTACAACATAATTGCAGGGAGTCTTTAGACCCCTTTCTCAATCCCTTTCCACACATTTCCCCCACAACCTATCAAGTGTCCTAACCTACACTAGCCTCAGTCATCAGGCAAAGTAAAAAAAGCCAGTCACCTCATAAAAACACACCTCACCAAGCTGTCCATGGAACTTCACCTCCCTTGGACCCAACTTCTCCCTCTAGCACTCACTCGTTTGCAAGCTGCCCCCCGCAAGCCCACAGGCCTCAGCCCCTTCAAACTTATGTATGGTAGACCCTTCACTCTCACACCTCTCCCTTCCAGCTCATCGCCTTTAGGCCAGTATCTCCCTACTCTTTTGCTCATTAGGGATCTTCTTCAGGAACAGGCCAACCTTCTATCACCTCATCCTTTCCCCACCACCCTCTCAGATTTAAAACTGAGCCCAGGACAGCAAATGTACATTAAACCTGAATCCCAAAACCCCTCTCACCATGCTGGGAAGGGCCTTATACAGTACTTCTCACCACCCCCACAGCAGTAAAAGTACTAGGAAAGGCCCCTCGGTATCACTTGTCCTTGGTAAAACTAGCACCTGAAACTTTACCCAAAGAATTTGTTAACACCGAGCCAGAGGGGTCCCTCTGCTCAACCCCCAACCCAACATCTCCTTACACTTCATCCATATTAGGACCCACAAAATTAAAAATCTCCAGGACCTCCACTCTTCCTCCAATCCCAGAAGAAGGATGATCTTTCCTGCAGCGATTATCCTCTCACTCTTGCAGGCCCGCTTCACATCCTTCACACAAGAGCTGCCCCAAGACTGGTCCCGACCCGCCACCTCCAGGGTTGAAGACATCCTTGAGTGAGTAACTGAATTAGCCTGGCAGGTCACCCTCTGTGATTACACCCCCAATGAGGTTACCCTCTACTCCTTTTTCCTACTATGCACCCTCTCGGCCTCTCAGCCCCTGAAAGCTCACCTTTTCTCTTCCTCCTGTTTCTTTTCCTAACAGAGACGTATGCCACACCCTGTTCACAATGTATAACCAAGGTCTCGGTGGGTGGGTGGAAGGACACTTGCCTACGTTCCAGGTCTGCCACCCAGAATCCTTGGGTGAACCCTACAGGACCCATTCACATCTCTGACATATGTTTCCACAACATGCTATGACCAGACAACTGCCACATCATGTTCTTACGGGGGTAAAAAGTACTGGATAGCTCTTTCCAAAGAGGATTCTGCTGGAGTTCAGTGCTTCCCCCCCCGCACACACACGATAAAAAAATTTCTGCTTGACCCAAACCACTCACCTAGGCTATAGCACTGGGGAAAGACTTCAGGACAAAACATATCAGACCCCTGACGGTGATGGGACTTATCCTTCTTCTTGGTCCCTGCCTCTTTTGGTGTCTCTCTAGTTCCTTACAGGAATGTATGCAGGCTTTCACCAACCAAAGGTCACTGAATTCTTCATGGGAGGATGATATCAGTCCCTCAGAATCAGCGACCCTTCCCCAGAAGAATGCAGCCTCTCCACATGAAAGTGATACCCCACCACCTAATTGTTTTACCCACCAACATAAATCTTTTATTTTTTCATATCTTCGCCCATCTCCAGCAGGACGTAGCTTCAGAACAATGAGATCTTCACCCCTTTTTCCTTCTCCCTGTACTTAAAAAGTGGGAATGATGGATCTTGGACATGACTGGCGCCATTTTGCACACAATAAGCACAAAATAGCTGGCAGCTTTTCCCTTACAAGAAACCTCGTGGTTTCTGAGAAATAGAAACTCCTCTACTTCCGCGTGGGTGCAACCTTCCACCTTATTGCATCCACCAGCCTTATCTTCCACACCAGCACCAAACCCCTCCCTGATCACATCAGCCTTCCCAATAGTCTCTATAAGCTCTCCCACCCCCAGGCCTGGTGCTGCTCTCCATTTTGACTGCAGCCTGGCTGATTTTCTTCCTTTAATAAAGCTTGATCAGTACCCGGAGTTTTGGCTCACCTTCTTTCACAGACCTTGAGTATTTCCAAAATATTCATATATAGAATTCCCACTCTAGGGATGTAGATTGGAGGCAGTATCCAACCTTCAAACATGGGAACTGGGTGCTTTGCAAATCACCAGGGCCCCAAACACATGGCCTGGGATACAAGGTGATGTTCTTGGAACGTAGGTGGGCAACAGTTAATATGAAGTAGAGAAGACCAAAGTGGACATGTGATTCTGTAAACTGAGCCAACACAGGTGTAAGAAGCCCTGTGAGGATGGGGATAGCATTTATCTTGCTTGTCCTTGTCTCCCAAGCACCTGGCACTATGTCTGCACATAGAAAGTTTTCATCGATTATTTGCTGAGTTAAGGACCAGATATTGGAATTAATGAATAGACCAAAGAGAGGAAGATTTTAAAATATTTATTTTTATTTTTAAAATTTTACTTGTTATTTATTTATTCATTTTAATCGACAAATTGTAATTGTGCATACTTACAGGTACAATCTGATGTTTCAATACATATATATGTATTATAATGATTAGGTCAGGGTTGTTAATGTAACCATCACCTCATGCATTAATTTATAGCTAGCAAAGATGCTTTTGAATATTTTTGTTGAAAAGAAATGATAAGTGCAAGAGGGAAAGGTTTTGATTTTGCTTCTAAACCACACATAGTTTTCATCTTGGCAGTGCGGTTGGGGGCATCTCATATCCTAGAAATCTCAATATCTACAACTTGGCTCCCAATTGCCAAGGCTTCAATGTGGAGAATACACATTAACATCCTCTTTTTGCCAAATTTGACAGAGAACCAAGGTAAACCTGAACTTGGCATTTAGTAGGCCCAGGTGTATGGAACTGAAGACTGCAGAGGCAGGGGCTGAATGGTCAAGGAGGTAATTGTTACAGCAGAGCAGAGAGAAGCACTTATATTTTTAACTCATAAGGGGGGCAGACATAATATGTTTTTTAAGTTTAATTATGAAAAATGACGGAGAGACTGAAGAAACAGTGACGTGCAGGTACTGCTGTTAAGGTCATGGTTGGCAATATCTGCTAAAGAAAACAAAAATGACTTAAGTGATTTTACTTTTGCTATTTGCCCTAGAGACAAACTTGTATATGTACTGCAGCACTATTTACTTTAGTGAAAAATTAAAAACATTCTAAGTATCTTTGAAGAAGAGAATACCTAAATAAAATAGAATGGAATATGACATAGGTACGAAATGGAATATTTTCAATGAAAAAAATTTACAGAAATGATACAGAATGAGGCCATAGTGATTCTTTTAATTTTCACACATGTGATGAATACTTCTGAAGCTGGAGTAATGGCTAACCTTGGGTATGGGGCAAAGAGACAGGGATTGGGTTGGTGATCAAAGGAGACTCTAGCTTTATATGGAACAACACTCGTATGTGCAGTGCAACATAGCAGTTAGTGTTGGATACCTGAGTTTGAATCATGGGTTTGCCATTTACTACTGTGTTACTTCACGCACATTGCTTAACTTCTTTGGGCCACAGTTTTCTCAGCTATAATATGGCAATAAGAATGATACCATCTCGTAAGTCATTGAGAGGATTCAAAGCGTTAATGTAGGTGAAGTGCATAGAACAGTGCCTAGCACACAGTAAGCCACCAAAAAATGTGAGCTATTAATATTATATATTATTCACGTAATTAAAATTAATTTAAAACACCATTCAGGAAAGAAAGGAAGGGAAGAAGAAAGAAAGAAAGATTTATGTTGCTCCTTCCAAAGTAAAGACAGGCTTTGATCAGGAGAGTGTGTTTACAAAACAAAACGTCTGCCTCTATCATCTCAGAATGTCATCCTCTTCCTCCCACAGTCAGGATAATTATCACGGCCGGGAGCTATTTCTTCAGCACTTACCCAATCATGATATGGCAGCCCAAGCATTCAGAGACAGGGAAATGTCTTTCTTTTTTTCTCTCCCTTTCTTTTTCTTTTTAACATAATCTAAATTTAACAAGCCCATTAAAGCAAATGTTTCAACAGGCAACGTTGAACTGATTACAATATTTAATAAATCCTGCTCCCAAATGAGGGCTTTTAAACGCCAGCGAAGACCCAAAGTTATACTATATTCATCCCTTTTGTGCCAAGATCTTGTGGGAGTATTAGATGGGGAACCCCCTTCATGCTCCATGAAAAAGATGGAAATAATTATGACCACCTTTAAAAGTGCCATTTGTAGTTTTCAGTTCGCTTGAATTCTGGAATCCAGCTTTCTTCCCCACCCCCCCACCCCCCACACACAGCAAAGTTATATGCCATTTCAATGTTGAGGCAAAATCCCACTAATCTGAGACCCTAAAACATGGCTAAAGATGTCTATTTCCCACCCAGGCCTCTGGACTGGATTTGTGACTCTGGACGGGTCTCCTTGCCTTTGTTCACTCTGCCCAGATATAAAACAAAGGAGTTTGACACAATTAGGATTTTTGTTTTGCTCATCTATGCCCTTGTGATTCTTCTTCACTAAGTGACTAAGAAGGAAATATTTTCCGTGAAAATTGATTCGGTGAATACACAGCTCTTGTTCCTTGTGTGCATATATCTTTCTTGCATACATATTGAGGTCTTTGTGTCATAGTTAATACTGCTTTCCTGCTGGGGTCTGCAAGTGGGAGGTTTGACTCATTAGAGTGGCACGTAGGGGGTCTTCTCTTTCTGGAAAGGCCTTTCTTAGGATAATGATGTGACTCTGCAGACTGAAAATAGAAATGGTGGGAGAGAACCCTGAGAGATCTGATTCTGTCCTAGGGAGGATTGCATCTCTCAGGTGTCTGTCAGGTGGCAGCATCCCTGAGCCTCTGTGTATCCAGCTCTCCGTCTCTTGGCTACCTCCTTTCCTGACAATATCCAGTCCTCTCATGTGTATGTCTGTCTCTATACCTCTGGCATTTCTGTCTCTCAGAGACAGCTCTTTTGCTGTTCCTTAGGAGCATGTGTCTCTTGGGTGTCTGCAACTCAATCTGTCTCTGTGCATTTTTCTCACCCCTGATTTTTTTTATTTTAAATTTACTGACCTTTGTGACTTATGGCTTGCATGTGTGTCTGAGATAGTTGGGGCTTTTAAAGATCCAAAATATACAACCAGGTAAAAGAAAGGGAAAATCAGCCTCTGAAAGGCCCAGAGCATGGCACCAGCCCAAGGCTAACTAATCTTGACAGGCAGGCTTCACTGCCCTTGGGGAATCCTCCTTGCCTCTGAGGCCCGAGGCCCAAGGCCCAAGGCCTGAAGGGATGCACTAAAATGAATCACCCAGACCCCAGGTTTCCCAGAGGAAGGGAGAGAAAGTGAGAGATCTATGTATCATCTGTATTTTCCTACCTCATGTCTGTGGGCTGCTTAGAAAACAGCCTAGGGAGATTTTTATATCAGACAAGCTGGCGACCTCACACCCTGCTGGTTCCCAGGGAAATCATGCTTTGGTTGATCACTGGATTTGGGGAGAAAATTAACCCAGGTGTAAATACACAGCGGAAAGGCAGATGCCCTCCTGAAAGATGTACAGTGTGTTCCTGGGGCTAGAGCCAAGCAAATCTCTCCTTCTTTTCCCCCTCCCCCAGCACCTACCTGCACAGGGAGGGGCCCAAGGCTCAGCCTGGCTGAGACAGCAGACAGAACTTCACCTGTTAAGGCCACCATTTCCTCTAATTAGCCATCACTGCACTGTTACTACCTGCTTCCCCCCAGATCCGAGGCCACCTGAGGGCACAGCCTGGTTTGTACCCCAGGATCAAACATGATGCTTGGTCCACAGTCAAGGAAAATATGCATTTACTGAGTTTGTGAAAGATTTAGACCCCTAGAGAGAACGAGAATGTGGCCTCAATCCAGACAGAAGCCTTTACAGAAGCCCATTCCCACCCCATTCCTACTCAGGGCTGAATCCTCCCCTCCCCCTCCCCATTTTTCTTCTTCAGAAGGAAGACACATCAGGAGTGAAAAGGAGACTTAATTTAACCTTATAAAAATAATCTTTATTTTTTTCTTATATCATCTATAGGAATTGCCCTATCAAATACAAATATAATTTTAAACTTTGAATAGGTAATATTACACTTCATAAAACGTTTTAAAAGTACAAAATCTTTATTTTTTTCTTATATCATCTATAGGAATTGCCCTATCAAATATAAATATAATTTTAAACTTTGAATAGGTAATATTACACTTCATAAAACGTTTTAAAAGTACAACTATATCCAGTGACAGTGATGTTTCCATTCTACCTTTGTGGTAGGCAGAGTAATGGTCCCCAGAGATGTCCCTGTCCTAATCCCCGCAACCTGTGACTATGCCACTTCACCTGGCAAAAGGGACTGTGCTGATATGATTGACCTAAAGACTTTAAGATGGGTAGATTAGCACAGATTATTCAGGTGGATCGAGTGTAATCACAGGGTCCTTTTAAGAAGGAGGCAGGAGGGTCAGAGAAGGAGATGTGAGGGTGGAAACTGAGGCTGGAGTGATGTGGGACCATTAAGGAAGAATGTGGGCAGCCTCTAGAAGCTGGGAAAGGCAAGGAGATGGATTTTCCCCTCAAGTCTCCAGTGGGAACATGGCCCTTCTCACCCTTTTTAGGACTTCTGACATCCAGAATTATAAGACAATGTGTATTGTTACAGCAGCAATAAGAAACTAATGCAACTTCTGACTGTCCAGTTCACCTTCCCTGAGGCTATCATTTCTCCCCATTCTATGTGTTTTCTTCCATGCACAGGCAAACATATATATGACAGATACATAGTTACACAGACAGAGAGAGACAGAGAGAGAGAGATCCATAGCTAGACAGACACGTGGATATGTAGATAGTTACACAGGTAATGTAATGTATGCGCTGTGTGTATATAAAACATGAATGACACTAAGTGTACGTGTGTAGATGTAGGTGTATTTGCTTTGTTTTACACAAATACTATATACTACTCATCTTTCCACAAATTGCTTTTAGCTCCTAGTGCTGTGGTCTGTATTGGAGACCTTTCGTATCAATTCACACAGGTATGCTTTGTTTCTCAAAAAAATACTTGAATAGAAAACAAAGAAAAAATCAGCAAGAGATTCCTTGAGACTCTGTCTATTTGCTTTTTTGTTTCTAGCTACACTAGTTTGTGAGGGACATCTGATTCCTGATGTTCAACTTCTTTAGTTCCCTGAAGGAATTTATAGATAATTCAGCAGGTAGTGGCTGAGGGGAAGAATGCAGTCTGATTTCTGATACTCTGTCTACTTCTCTCTGCCTCCATCTCATACCTAGGGTTTCCTTCTAACCGAAAGAAGACACAATCAGGACAGAAGGATTGGAGTAATGAGTTCCTGGACACAGTGTACTAATCTGTTATCTGTGCTTGGTCCATTTGTAAATTACCAGTCCAAGTAACACCCATTTCTCTGAAATCCAGCAGCCCTGGGTTCAAACTCCAGCTGAACACTTGCTAGATGGGTGAACCTGCCTCACAGTTTCATTTTGGAATATAACCTTTAGTATATAAGTTTCATTAGTAGTGTTGGAGATTAACTTAAATGAAATGTCGTGCATAAATCACAGCACCTGTGCTGGGGAAACCCAAAACTGCCCTCAGACCTGAGGATTCACTAGAAAAACTCACAGAACTTGGAAAATCCTTATACTCACAGTTACGGCTTATTACAGTGAAAGGAGACGTGTTAAAACCAGCCAAAGAAAAACACACATAAGTCAGAGTCTAGGAAAAACCAGACCTGAGCTTCCAGTGTCTTATCCCAGTGAAGTAACACGGAGAGTGCTTCATTCTCCCAGCAATGATACACGACAATACCTGTAAAGCATTGCCAAACAAGGCAGCTCACCTGAGCCTTGGTGTCCAGGGTTTTTATTGGAGGTCAGTCATGTAGGCATGGAGCATCATATGACTGACCTTACCTATGCAGCATCTAGCTCTCACCCCCAGTGAGATGTCATATTGATACAGTATGGCCCAAAGTCAAGTCACGTAAAAATGATCATTCACTATAAATCACACTGTTGGCATAAACCATCTGACACGGCTTAAGAGGATGTCATATTGATACAGTATGGCCCAAAGTCAAGTCATGTAAAAATGATCATTCACTATAAATCACACTGTTGGCATAAACCATCTGACACGGCTTAAGATCTCAGGTATATGGAGACACTCTTATGATACAGGATATTCCAAGGACTACAGATCAGGAGCAAGCCAAGTCCCAGACCCGAGACCTTTGGAATGTGCAGGGTTGGGCCAACCCAGGTTTGCTGAGTTTACCCTTTCTGCACTAGGACTAGCACAGTAGGTAAATAAAGGCTTGTTTCCCTCCCTGCAAACCTCCCTCTCCTGACCCAAACAAAATTACTAATAATCTAATGATAAGATACCAACACCCGACACTGAGCTCTGTGCCAAGCCCTATGTTTAATGTCATCCTATTTGATCTCTGCAATAATTCTTAATGGTGTCACCTGTTCTCTATTTTACAGAATAGGAAACCAAACTCAGAGAAGTTGAGTAATTTATTTAATGTCATACTGCAAGTGTGTTCAGGGAGAGGATTTAAGTCAGGCAGCTGGGAACAGGGCCTATGCTACATCACCTCTACTTCACCCACATTTCCTAAAATTGCCTCCAAAAGGAGACAATTGGCATGGCACTTTTGCATAAATGTATAGCAAATATGTAAGTTTTTCATCATTTTTTAAAATGTCACTCCCCTCACAAAGAACTCTGTGTATCCCCAAGCTTAATTTAATCTACCTGTCAGCACAGTCATGAGCAATTTATACTAAGGACAATTAGGAAGAAATGAGGACGGACTTAAGTCACGAGAAGACAGGGTCTCCCATTTGCTGCTAAGAGTCAGTGGACACCTTGCCCTTGGCCAAGAGTGTGGGCAACTCTTTCTGCCAGCTGTCAGGGAAACTCAGCCTGGATAGCACCAGTATTTCTTCTATGACTGGGGAAGTAACACCTGCAGGTTTGGGGAGGAAGGCGTTTGCTGAGGGAGAAAGGGCATGGCATTTGTACAATCTTTTAAATCATTATTTTAAATGTTAAATGTTTAAGCTTCTTGGACATTGGGCCAAATCCCAAATCACCCTATTATTTAAAGCTTTCCTAACAGTGCATTTCACTGCTTCTTCGAAGTACATAGGAAAACCATAATAGCAATTACTTAAAATTTATAATAGCTGTTTTTCTAATATGTCTTATAAGCTGGAATAATTTCTGACTTATTTATAATTATATTTCCTCTGTCCAAAACAGTGCCTTGTACTTATCAGGCTTTCAATAAATATTTGAATGAATAAATGAATAAATTTACACAGTATGATCAGAGGTGTGTTTTCCTTGGGAGAATTTCTTCACCCTCTGGGAGAACTGACCTCTTAGGGATGAAATGTTGTCCTGTTGGGATAGGCAGAAGGAAGTAGAGCAGCACAGTCACAGAAACCAGATTCAACCCCCAGTTTTGTTATATTCCTCATATTAATTACTTTTTTGGTGTCTCTATTTCCTCATTTGTAAAATGAATGTAAGGTTAACCTATCTCACAGGGTTTTGTGGATTAAATGGCTTATTATGACATGGCACATGTTTAGAACAGAGCCCAGGACACAGTATGTGTGTATGAATGTGGAAGGTCATGTTTCCAAGGATGACCACAGCCAGGTCTCCTATTCCACGTGCTCTTTTGCACTGTGGTCTTGCCACTCCCTCATGAAGAGGTGGAGTCTGGGCTCCCCGTCCTTAAGTCTGGATTTGCCCATGACCTATTCTGAATATGGTAGGAAAGAGCTGTGTAACTTCAAGACCAGGCCTTAAAGGATCTTCAGCTTCCATCTTTACCTCTTGAAACACTGCTTTTTGGAACTCAGCCTCCATGCTGTGAGGACCAGCCTCCAGGAGGCCCAATGTGTCACAGGCTTTAGTCTGGGGAGACAGGCAGAGGCTGAAGGCAGTGACAAAACTGTTAGTAGAAATTTGAAAGGCAGTGGGAAAACCATTACTGGAGGATTAAGAAAAGGAGACACCCGTGTTACATAATGGTGCAACATTTGGCAACACTTGACCTATAGTAAGATAGGAGATAGAAAAATGTGCTCAACAAATTTGTGGCTCTGTCTAAGAAGATTTCCAGAAGAATGTTGACAGTACCAATGGGCTTTTTAAGTTTCCTATGATAAAGTATGGGGAGAGGTGAACATGGTCTGTAGAAGGAAATGTCCATTATTCAAACAGAATTTAGAGGAAATATTCCTGAACTAGGATTTGCAGGTTCAGAAAATAAAACTGTTTCTATTTCCAGCTTCTCCATGCAGTAAAAGATCAAATCCAGGGCAAGAGAACTAATACATGGACTCAGGGTCTAGATCAAATAAAGGGTATGACTGTACTGTTCTTTATTAAGGCCTCAGAAAAACATAAGGAGGTGCCTTCTAGAACCCATCAGCTACACAAAAGCACTCAAAAGAATATCAAGAAAGTTGTGCTACAAAATCTTGACTACAACCAAAAGTAGAGAGGCATATTTATTGTAGAGATCTTTGGGTGTGTTTTTCTGTCTAGTGGTGTGAACCTGTACAAGATTTATATAAACCAACAAAGTTTAAAAGATACTTAAACTAATGTGGTGACACCAGCTTAAATTAAGAGACAGAGACATTTTAAAACGAAAAATAAAAAAAGACCTCTGGGTTCCCAAATCTCTATGAATAGAGAACAGGAATAAGGAGCTACCCAGCTTTAAAAATAGACTATTTCTAATGGAAAAGAAAAAATAATTACTCTGAAGGCAAAATCCAGACCCCAGAGAGCAGAGCCAAAGCCAATGAGAATGATTCCCAGGAGCAGAAATGGACTCTAATCAATATGCACTCTCTGCCCACAGAGCAGGGAGAATTGCTAACACAGGCACTGGATTTCAGAATTGATGTGGACCAGTGGCTACCCTGAGCCTCCCTAGTCATCTTGTCCTGTCTCCCTGTTTTATGCTGTGTGTGGAGGGCAGATGTATTGTCTTTTTGGTTCATGGGACTCTTTATATGAGGAACTACATCTGAGAAACTGCCCCAAGGGTTCTCATTTAGATTTAGATGACAAGATCCTGAATCTTGAGGCTGAGCCTGCTTCCCCATAATGGGATGGGGATATTAGCGGTCTTGGGAGGAAGTAAATGTAGTTTGTATGTCAGAGGAACATGAACTATGGTCATGGTGTGGTCTGTGCTAGATCCTGTTTCTAATGATAGCCACAACAATGCCTCCCTTCCCACATGCCCTTTTGCAAAGTGATCCTGAAGGATACATGTGATAGTAACAAATCAGAAGCAACCTGAATGTCCAACACCAAGGGCTGGGTAAATTGTGGCATAGGGCATTAAAATAATGCAATACCTGACTATTTAGTGGCATAGAGTAAATGATGTTCATGACACACTATTTTAAATGAAAAAAAGACAGAGTGCAAAACTAACCTGTTTACATATATATAATATACATACATATATCAAAGAAAGCACAAGCATGGAAAAATAACCAGAAAGATAAAACCTCAATTGTGGAGAACATTATCTCTAAAGTGGGATGAAGGGTAATTTTTGTTTGCTCTTTGCTTATTTTTCTTTCTAAAATAAACACTTGTAACTTTGGGGGTATAGTTTTATTACTTTTAATAATAATATATAACATGCACACACAGAGCACCCTGACACTGTGCCTCCTGGTTTCTGGGATCTCAGAGCTCAGTCCCTTTCCAGTGAAAGGTCTCAGGGGCCAGGTGCGCAACTTTCTACTGTTGAGCCTCAGATTCCTCATCTGCAAAATCTGAGCTTGTCCTGAGACCTTTCATAACTAATGAAATGCAGTAGGAGGGAGCTGTGCAACTTCCAAGGCTGGATCTTAAGAGGGCTGTAGTTTCCACCCATATCTCTTGGAACATTGACCTTGGCACTCAGTGTCCATGCTGAGAGGAAGCCAAGCAGCCATGTGGAGAGGTCCACAGGGAGAATAAAGGAGGCCTCCACCTAAGCTCCACCTGAGCTCCCCTACAGCATCCAGTACCAGCTACTCATCATGTGGGTGAAGCTATTTCAGAACTTCCAGCTTTCCCGATACCCCATCGATATCATGGGAAACAAAGGAACCACAGTCATAGATAGCCAAAACAATGACTGTTTATTATTATTATTGTGATTATTATTTTTTTCTATTTCCATGGTGTTTCATTTTTCTGTGCCTTGGCTTAGACCGACACTGAATTCTTCGATATCATGGGAAACAAAGGAACCACAGTCATAGATAGCCAAAACAATGACTGTTTATTATTATTATTGTGATTATTATTACTTTTTTTCTATTTCCATGGTGTTTCATTTTTCTGTGCCTTGGCTTAGACCGACACTGAATTCAGGTGAGAAGTAGGAGCTTGGTACATTCACCTGTTACTCACACTTTACTTGCAGAGAAGCAACTCTGCAAATTGCCTCTTACACAATCTGCTGAAACCCAAACAAAGTCACAGATTGGGAGACACAGAGATGACACCAATACCTGTCAGAGGATATGATGACGTTTAACAAGGATGAATGCAAGGCCCTGAATTTATATTAAAAAGCCAGCTTCCCAAGGACATGTGGCTTAATAAAAATACACGTTTAAGAAACTCAGACTTTTTTTTTCCCGACATTAAGCTTATAAGTATTGCAAGAATGATGAGGCTGCCAAAAATCCAATGTGGCTGTAAACTCTATTAATAGAAGTAAAGCACCAAGAATAAGGAAGGGTTTACGCTTACTCTAATGGGGTCCGACCACATGTATAAGATTCAGTTTTGCCTAAGGCACATGAAAAGTGAAATGGACAAACTAGAGTACACTCAGAGGAGAGTGCAAAATGGTTTGCAGCACTCAAGATGATACATGTCACTCTCGGTTAAACAAATACTTTGAGATAATGAGCAGATAGACGCATAGATAAATGACTGAGGAAATGCATTTTAAAAAGTTGAAATATCAGTTTTGTGTCTTGATTTTATTCATTCACGTAACAAATACTTGCTAAACAGATTCTGATTCCCAGCACTCTTTTTTTATTTTAATTTATCAATATACAGTACAGTAATATAGTTGACTTTTGCGTCTCTTTATCAATTCCTCCTTTTCCTCCCTCGCTTTCCCCCTCCCACTCTTCAACGTCATATCTGTACACACGTCTTAACAAAATCAAGGAGTTGTGATTGTTGTGTCTTCTTCCCTACCCACCACCATTTGTTTATTTACTTATTTATTTTTATTAGCTCTCACAAATAAGTGAGAACACGTGATATTTCTCTTTCTGTGCCTGGCTTATTTCACTTAATATAATTTTCTCTATGTCCATCCATGTTGCTGCAAACACTCGCATTTCATTTTATTTTATAGCCCAGCACTCTTTTAAGTTTTGAGTTTCCTGCCGTCTTGTAGGTTGTACTTTTATAAAACCAACTAAACCGACAAGATAACTTGGAAGAGTGATGTGTTGTGAAACAAGTAAATGAGAGCGATAGGGTAGAAAGTCTCTGTGGCACCAAAAAGTCTGTAGTTTGATTATTCAAAGAAGGCCTCTCCAAGGAAATGACATTTGAAATGGGACTTAACTAAGGAGAACAAGGTCATGCAAAAGAACTGGGAAATATCTTTCAAGGCAGTAGGGATAGAAACTGGGAAGATCCCCAGGCAGGGAGAAGTCGTTATGATAAAAAAAAAAAAATTCTTTTAAAAAGGAGGGAAAACACCAGTGTGTGTCTGGAGCCTAATGAGAGAGTGGTGTGTGCACTGAGGTTGATCAGGTGGGCATGTCTGTCTTGAGTTAAGTGCTGTTCCACTCTCCAAAGTGTCATGGCCCCTGCATGTTTTGGATCTTGAAGCTAGCTTTGGGGTTTGACTAATTTGATTATTGTACATAGAAGATGTAAGCACAGGACTAGAGGAGTGCTACAGGAACATTCTAGTTCCCACAGCAGCCATCTTCAGGTCTCTGGAAGGTTGGCATATGGAATTTGGGTAGGGCAGGGTTTATGTGTCCGCAAGAGTTAGCACAATGATCTCAGTTGGCAGAGCTGCAGGGAGCTGATGACCTCAGCAAAAGGCAGAGGTTGCTAATATGTAAGTGTATCCAATGACAGAATCTGTCTCGGTAGGTCATGAGTTTCTCATCACAGGTAGCTCTATCCTCTTCCATCTCAGTTACAGGGTTCAGAAAACCCAACTGTGGTGGTTAATTTTATGTGTCTAACTAGCTAGACTATAATAACCAGTTATTTGGTTACTATACCAGTCTAAATGGTGCTGTAAAGATATTTTTTAAGTTGCGATTAACATATCCAATCAGTTGACATTAAGGAAAGCAGATGACACTTCACATGTGGGTGGGCGTCACCCGATCAGTTGAAGGCCTTTCAGAGCAAAGACTGAGGTTTCCGAAAAAGAAGTAATTCTGCCTTCACACTGCAACATAGAAATTCTGCCTGAGCTTCCAGGCTTTAGACTCAAGATTGTAACACCAACTTCACTGAACCTCCAACCTGCCAGCTTGCCCAATGAGTTTCAGATTTACCAGCTCCCACAATTGTGTGAGCCAATTTCTTAATATAAATTTCTCTCTCTCTTCCCTCCCCACACACACACTCCTGAAGATCCCTGACTAATATACCAACTCAAACTGACATAATGAAACAACATCACAAACAGTAATAAAAATCTTAGAGCTTAAATGATTTTTTCTTTGTTTTCTACTAACAGTATGGAGATGGGATTCAGACAATTCTTGATCCAGAAGCTCAAATGAGAGCACAAAGTTTCATTTGTACCCACTTCTGGCCTCTGATTTCTGGTTGAAGATCTATCATCAGGCTCTACAAGGCGGCCGTTGGCAGCTAACCAGGCTCCCATCCTTCCGAGTTCAAGTACAAAAGTGAAAATAGTATCTTACCCTCAGTAATTCACACGAATGTCACAGGCCTGAATGCCACTAACTCCAATTAATGACATGCCCACCCCTGAACTAATCACTGTGGTCAGGCAGTGGGAACGTGATTTCCTCATCCATAGGACTGAAGTTGAAGTGGATTGGGTCCCTGAAAGGAATGAATTCAGGGTATTATTATCAGAATGGTGTGAGAGGATTTGGGATGGGAGTAACAGAGATTCAGTACACCAGTACTTCTCAGACATTGTTATGCACAGGAACCACCTGGGGACTGGTTAAAATGAAGATTCTGATTCATTAAGTCTGGGAAGGGGCTTGGAATTCTGCATCTGTAACAAACTCCAGGTGATTGTGATACTGCTGGCTTAATGTCCACACTTTGAGTACCCAGACATCATAACATATATTCGAGGCAGGCAGATAATCATTCCTAATTACTGTAAGTGGTCAAACCAATGGGGGAGACGGTTCTCTGCCTCAACACAGCATTTTACCAGCAGTACTCATCACTTTGATAAGGGCTTGGTTCGAGGCAGGCAGATAATCATTCCTAATTACTGTAAGTGGTCAGACCAATGGGGGAGATGGTTCTCTGCCTCAACACAGCATTTTACCAGCAGTACTCATCACTTTGATAAGGGCTTGGTTTTCACATCCAGACAAAGCCCATCTCTTCCTTGCCTCCTGGAGGCGTGGACAGAAAGGTGGTCAGACACATACACCATGTATCATGAGCCCCTGGGGCTGCTCAGTCTCACCAAGGGTAAGTGAGGATAGATAAAGATGTTCCTGCTACCTAGATGCTTTTGTATAGAAGTCCGCATTCCTCAAGATTTCCGCAGTTCACCGGTTGGATCAGAGAAACAGCCCAGAGCTGCTGTTTGCATTCTATGAGTGAGATTCACTGGAGAAAACTAGAGGTCAAGGTAGAGTCATATAATTTCATGGTTGAAAACTTTAGCCCATACTGCATACTTCTCAGATAAGGTGTTTATTGCTGTAGGGGAAATTTGAACTTTGTTGGACAAAGGAGACCAAAGTCTTTTACTTTTTAAATACCATGTTAGTCTTTCAGCCAAAGGCTTATAGTTAGGCTTCTGTGTCTGGGTTTTAAAGAGTGCAGGATTTGGGAGGTATCCAACATGAGAGAGTCATCGAGCCTTGCAGAAAATGTGTACAATTGGATCAACTGTTCCAAGGTATATGCCAGACAATCAATAGCTGATTCAATCAGAATTTTAGATATAACAAGAAATAGCGCTTTTTTTTTACCATTATGGGAATTTGATTAATCTTTTCACGGTTGATCTAATTCTCAGATATTGACCACAGTGACTGTCAAACAAATAAATAAAGTAAACCACAAAGAAAAAATCTCAGTATTCTTAAAGAAGTTGTGATTCAGGTCCTAGGATCCTGATAGGGCCTATCATAGTAGATTTTAGCAACATTTCACAAAAAGACAAAATACAGCACAGCCAGGCAAAGGGACCATTGTAAGGGGTTAGGGGTTGAGGGTTCAAGCCACATATTCCAGCTTCCTTTTATGTATATAATCGATCTCCCTTGGTAAAATAAATATGACATGATGGGAGTTTATTTCTAAAGTATCTCACTCAATTTTACTTAATCAATTGATCCTTAAGCTTATCCATGTTTTTATGTATTGATTTTCAAGATAAAACCAAATCTACAATAGAAAGGATATTAATCAGGAATATTTGGGTATTTTCCTCACCCACATATACTTTCCACGAGGGTAGAGGAAGTCTGGGTTGGTCAACATGTATATCTAGCAGCTGGCACTGTGCCTGGCACATAGGAGGCATTGACTATGTTGTTAAATGAACAAAACAGTAGACAACTGAATTAAAATATCTAGAAATACATATCTTCCTCTCACAGAGTTGGATCTCTGGTAGGAAAGAGAGAATTGTGTGAGGAAATATGAATAAAAATGTGTGTGCATAGGAACAGAGGAATAAAAATGCCTGATGTGTTTCAAAACAGGCCAAGATTTTGGTGCAGATAAAGCGATGAAATGCATGTTGGAGAATGGAAAGAGCTAAGTATGAAAAGGAAGGAGGGATTATGATTTGTATTTGTCAGGCCCTTTTATTTGCAAGTGGCAAAATATAATTACAATTGGTTTAAATATCAAATAAATTGTATTGGCATGTTCAACTGAAAAGTCCAGAATACCTGATTCAGGCATGGCTAGATCTAGGTGTACAAATGATGTCATCTGGGATCTGTCTCTTACATATCTTGGCTCAACTTCTTCCAAGTTGTTTTTATTTTTAAACAGGCTCTCAGCCAGAGGTGAAAGAGTGAGTATCAACAGCCCCAAGCTTACATCCTCCTTTGAAAAAATCCCAGTGGAAACAGATACCTCTTTACCCATGATTTGAATAAAACACCAAGATCTGATGTTCATTAGCTTCAATTTTAGCTCAGGTTATTTCACATGCCCATTATTTTATTTTATTTTATTAACATTTACTTGTACATATTTGTGGAGTACAGTGTGGTGTTTCAATACATGCATATATAGCACAATGATTCACTTAAGGTAGATAGCGTAGTTTCGTACCTGTTAATCCACCACACACCCATTCTTTAGTCAATCAGTGTCAGCTTAGGGAGTATGGTATTCTCACTTCCCAGCCTTAATCATGTTCGTAACCCTGTATTCTGGAAGTGTGATGGGTCCCACCCAAATAACATGAATTGAGCATGGGAGGAGTAGGATTTCTTAAAGGAAAACTAGATTGAGTGGGGAAGCAGCAAGAAAAAAATCACAGCTTGCTGTATGATCCCACATAAATTATACTCTACAAAATGCAAACTAATTTGTAGAAACAGAATGCAGAGCAGCAGCTGCCTGTGGGTGAAGAGAGGAGTGAGAGAGATGAATTACGAAGGGGCAAAAAGAAACTTTTGAGGTGATAGATATGTTCGTTATCTTGACTGTTTCTTGAGTGTATCTATATATGAAAACTTATAACATTATATACTTTAAATATATGCAGTTTGTTATATGCCATTTATACTTCGGTAGCATGATGGGCAGGCAAAAACAGTTGCCTATGATTGCATGCCACAAAGCAACAAGAAGTTGGCACTAGTTTTTAATCAGAAGAGTAAAATAATTAGGGGATTTAAGATCATTATGGAGACTGTATGGAGAAAATACTGGAATGGCAGTGATTAGGGTAAAAGCAAGGAAAGCCCTTAAAAGGCATATTGGATGTTTCTTGTGACCCACCTTACATCTCTCAGTTCATCTTTGCTCTGGCAGCCACCTCTGTGCAAGTGCAACCTGACAGCACCTCACCTCAAATCTATCCCATCTCTCACCTTCGGCACTCTACCTTTTATTTGGCCAAAGCTGGAAGCCTGAAGCATCCAGCCTGACATTAAGCATGTCCACCCTAGAAGCTTGTAGGAACGAATGCCCCACGGGGGGTGAAAGCCAAAGGACAAATGCTCCTCTCTTCCCTCCCCTGGGCAGATAATTCCTTGCCATGCTTTGGTCACCTCAGAAGTTTCCAGCAAGATCTAGCCTTGGTTTCCCACAGCAATGACCAGCTCAATGGTTTCTCTTCTCCCCGCTTTTACTCTCCCTGGTCTTTTACTCCCATTTCCTTAACAACTTCCTACACTGAACTACCTGCATAAAAGTTACAAGCTCTAATTTCTAGGGATTTGGGGAGCCCCAATAAGATGATAGGTGAAGGTGACAGTCTGTGTAGTGTTGAGAACCTGAACTAAGACCATGATGATGGCTGGAATGGAGAAGTGGTAAAAGACTGATCCAACGCAGAAATGGTAGGACATGGTTACTGGACTTGAAGAGAAAGGAAGACATCATATACACCTAATTTGTGCAGGAAATCAGTAGAGCCCAGAGGAGATCCAATGACAGGAATGAACATTTCACACAAAAAAATAGCGTTAGATGTATCGAGGGACCACAGTTCTGAGGAATTAATGTTTCTGTTGGCTGAACATTTTATTGTGGAAAAAAATAATCTAGATTATTTTTTAAAATGCTTCAGTAATGGTTTACTAATTATCCCAGGGCTTTAAACAAGCCACCTGTCATGTGCTGATATAAAAGGTACTAAGATGGAGGAATTCAGACAGGGCACAGGGTGATGCCTACTCCTCTCTTCCCTCCCCTGGGCGGATAATTCCTTGCCATGCTTTGGTCACCTCAGAAGTTTCCAGCAAGATCTAGCCTTGGTTTCCCACAGCAATGACCAGCTCAATAGTTTCTCTTCTCCCCGCTTTCACTCTCCCTGGTCTTTTACTCCCGTTTCCTTAACAACTTCCTACACTGAACTACCTGCATAAAAGTTACAAGCTCTAATTTCTAGGGATTTGGGGAGCCCCAATAAGATGATAGGTGAAGGTGACAGTCTGTGTAGTGTTGAGAACCTGAACTAAGACCATGATGATGGCTGGAATGGAGAAGTGGTAAAAGACTGATCCAACGCAGAAATGGTAGGACATGGTTACTGGACTTGAAGAGAAAGGAAGACATCATATACACCTAATTTGTGCAGGAAATCAGTAGATCCCAGAGGAGATCCAATGACAGGAATGAACATTTCACAAAAAAAAAAATAGCGTTAGATGTATCGAGGGACCACAGTTCTGAGGAATTAATGTTTCTGTTGGCTGAACATCTTATTGTGGAAAAAAATAATCTAGATTATTTTTTAAAATGCTTCAGTAATGGTTTACTAATTATCCCAGGGCTTTAAACAAGCCACCTATCATGTGCTGATATAAAAGGTACTAAGATGGAGGAATTCAGACAGGGCACAGGGTGATGCCTTGTTTTGGTACCATGTTATCTACATCCTCACCTGGAAGTATAACCTGGAAGACTCTAAGGCCAGGGCCTGCAATCATCTGTCGGCTCATTTACTCACATGTGCAGTGGTTGATACTGGTATCGGCCGNTCATGTGCTGATATAAAAGGTACTAAGATGGAGGAATTCAGACAGGGCACAGGGTGATGCCTTGTTTTGGTACCATGTTATCTACATCCTCACCTGGAAGTCTAACCTGGAAGACTCTAAGGCCAGGGCCTGCAATCATCTGTCGGCTCATTTACTCACATGTGCAGTGGTTGATACTGGTATCGGCCGGGGGCCTTACAACATGGCTGTGTTCCAAGGCTCTTGCAGAGAGACAGCACAGTGTGCAGTGTCATTCTGTTGTCTAGGAGGTCACAAAAGTCTGCCTGTGTTTAATTGGATGGATCATAGACCCCATATCTTAATAGAGGCTTGCCAATATCACATTGGAAAAGGACCATATGGGATCAAATGTTAATTTTCTATTGCTGCTTTAACAAATTACTACAAATTTAGTGGCTTAAAGCAACATATCTTTGATCCCATAGACAGTCCTGTCCAGTAGAAATGTAACACAAGCTGCGTATGCAATCTTAAGTTTTCTAGTAGGCACATTTAAGAAAGAGAAAGGATACAAGCAAAATTAATTTTAATAATGTGTTTTATTCAATACAATATATCCCAAATCCTATCATTTTGACAAAAACTCAATATAAAATTATTCAGATATTTTACATTTTCTGTACTAAATCTTCAAAATTCATTGCATGCTTTTCACTTACAGCACATTTTAATTTGGATTAGTGGCAATCATATCATGCAGCTAGACAACATGTTTGAAGTTATTCTGGTGATAACCACTAAAAATCTAAATAATAGGTTGACACTACATATACTATTAAATGCCAAAATCTTCCCCTCCCAAGAGTTTTTTCAAATTGAGAGATTATTTATCCAGCTTTCATCTGGGGTTCCACTCTTCCACTGAATCAAGAATAGGGTTAAGGTTATTGTAGAAGGGATAGCAAGATCTCCTAGGCTGACCTTCAGCAAAAGGTCTTAAATCATTTTCTTTAAGTTTGACCACTCCACTTACTTCTGTTCCCTATGGTAGCCACTTGTGTTGGGAACAGATAATTGGGGTAGAAGGTGGTGGATCCAGTCTGAACAATAAAACTTTACTCCCATTTTTACCCTTTGGTGCTGGCACTATGTCAGTCCCTGAAGGGCAGGCCCCCCACAGGTTGGTTGATGGACAAGGCTTATCTCCAGTGCCCCTTCTCTCCCTGACCAGCTTCACTGACTGCCCCAGGGGTCCTCGAACTATGTTGCCTTAACTGATCCTACCCCAGGAAACGACGAGTCCAGGTGGTCAGTCCTTTTCCACGCTCACAGCATAGAACGTGTTCCCTTTCCCTGCAGGTTCTTCCTAGTCCAGATATTTGGAAAGCCTTCATTCATCCTTCTTGACCTGACACAAATGGTGTTCTCCTTGGGAAACCTTCTCTAACACCTCTAATCTCTGTCTTTTATCATTTCAAATTCCTTTGTACATCTTCCGTCAGAGCCCTTAACACTTTTACTATGATGGTTTATTCATCTCTCTGTCTCCCTGATATATTGTTACATTCTCCTAGGAAAAGACCGTGCCATTCCTCTCTTCATTTCCTGTTATTATCA
>NW_007733978.1:104921-106785 GCF_000696425.1 Galeopterus variegatus | reverse complement strand
GTATGGGGAAATAAATGTATGACCTTGGCTTTATCTGCTCTCTGAGCTTGGAGACAAGATTTGCAATGCTTTTGTTGTCCTGGGTCGGGGGAGTCACATGAAGTTCAAAGTACTAAGAGGTTGAATACAGAGATACTTTACAATACACCTCTTTAGTTAGATAAGGAGGACCTATTCATATACTACGGGAAGGGAATCAATGAAGTTCCTGGCCCCTTTGCCTTTAACAATAGTCTTTCTGAGCAGCAGACAGAAAGACCCTCTAAGAAGGTGATTAATGTGAGCTCCCGCTGAGGACTTCAAATTGATCTTGACAAAAAAAATGTCATTTCTCTGACTGTCCCTTGGTTTCAGAAAGAAAATATCTAAAGTAAAGTTTCAAAGAAACTGAAGAGTATGCACAAGATATTTTCAAAAAAGACAGAGGATATAGTGGACCATCCTGGGGTAAAAACAAGAGGGTCTCTCCACCCAATAATAGAAGTTCTTTCTCATTATTACATTGTCTCCATTTTGAGTCACCTTGCCTCTTGTCACTTGTCATCATCTTTAACCATGGCACATTTGATTCTCCATGTGACACCCTGAATTCACAAGCCATTGATCCCACAACTGCAGTGGCATTCAGTCATTTTTAAAATATATATACATATATTTTTTAAATATATTTAGAGTTCATAACAGTTCCTCAGTTCTGAGGAAGTAAAAACAAATCTGACATATGTCCTGGCCCTGAAGAAGCTCATATTCTAGTGGAGAAAACCAATATGAAAACATGAAATTATAATTTGCTATTGGGCGTACAGTAATATGAGGTGACTATAAAACATATTAGTGATATGGAAAAGAGAAGTATTCACTTCGTCTCTGTGTTCGTTCATTCAACACACATACATTAGCAGTGACCACGTGGTGTACCAGGCTCAGGGGTTACAGCAGTGAAAGGAAGAAAGTTTCTATTTTAATAGGCCCTTGGGATAATAAAAATCCTGATTGTTCAGAGATCTAAAGAGATAACAGAGTAGCTGGAACTCTCTGGTCAAAGGGCAGAGAGTCTTTAAATGGGTGGCAGAGCTGGACAGAGGCCACATCACAAAGGGCTTTGCAGGCTGTACTAAGCGCTTAGTTTTTGTGTTTTGTTGTTTTGTTTTGTTTTGTCCCTTAGATAAAGGGTTTTAAGTAAGGGAGTAATAAGGTATTTACACTTTTGAATGTCATTCTGGCTGCTGTGTGGAGAACAGATTTGGGTTGGGGGTGAGGTTGAAGAAAATGTCAAGATTGGAAGCAGAGGGATCAGTTGGTAAGTTGTTGGAGAAGTTAAAGTGAGAACTTATGGTGCCATAGACTATGAAGTGACAGTAAAGAGGGAGAGAAAAAGATGGATGGAAAGACATTTTCCACACATACAGTAAGGCAGGGATGAGCAAGGATATTTTAGGAGAAAGGAAAACATGTAAAAAATATTGGAGTAAGAAACGGTTCAGGAAACTGTCTTTTTCCTAGTCACCAGGAAGAGAATAATTACACCAGAAACATCACAGCCACCACCACTGCCATCTTTACCACCGTCACTGTGACTGTCATCATCACTATGACCACCATCGATGTCACCACCACTATCATTGTCATAATCGTCTTCATCATCTTCATTCTGAGTACCATCATATCAATAATAGCTTTAGTTTTTTCCTTTTTGTCTTTTTTCGTGTCTGGCAACGGATCGCAACCCTCAGTGTCGCGCCCGTACCGGACCGGGACCGGCAACGGGATCGCAAACCTCGGTGCTGCGCCCGCACCTCGCTCAGCCAGTGAGCGGGAACCGGTCTGTATGTGGGATCCGAACCCTCGGCGGGAGCGCCGCCGC
>NW_007733978.1:100420-103921 GCF_000696425.1 Galeopterus variegatus | reverse complement strand
CGGTCTGTATGTGGGATCCGACCCCTCGGCGGGAGCGCTGCCGCGCTCCCAAGCAGCGCACTGTAGCAGTGCGCCACCGGGCCGGCCCAATAATAGTTTTAGTTTTAAAATAATAATCTATATAATAGTTTTAGTGTTGCACAATAGTTTTAGTTTACATTGAATTTTCATCAGTATTAACTCAGTTGAATTTCTCATATTGGCTCCACAGTTTTGAGTTCTGAACCTCTAACTACTACTGAAAGCTCTTTTTCCACCACTTCGTTTATTGTCACTGGATGTTCAGTCCCCGGATCTCTCCCCGTTGTCCTAATCCTCTTTATCTCGTCTGTCTTCACATGCTTCCTTCCTGCTCTCATCACTTGGTAAGACGTTCTCCAACCATCCTTTAGAGCCCTGTGTGTTTAGTCATGCTTTGGGATCCCCTTACATCCTAACCATTCCTTAAACTTAGATCACTTTGAATATCCAATTTTTCTGATTATGGTAATCACAAAATCTTGTACAGAATATCCACTAGCATTCAACTCTCTTTATTTCATCTCCTTAGGAAATATATTTCACTTTTTAAATCATCTTCGCACCGTCCAATCTTATCCCACTCTCTCTATCCAGCAGTCAGCTCAGTGAATACCTCCACTCCCACTTCAAAGAAAAGACAAAGAAAACCTTCATACAGGTTCCCATCCCTTCTTTATTCTGCAGCTTAAAGCCTTTCTTCAGATCATTGTTTTCATTGTTTCAGCGTATGATTGTATCCAACTGTGTCTTTTCTCAAAGTTATCAATAACAAATAACTAACTCGTTATCTGACTGTTACTGTGGAATCTTTTGCTAAGAGCTCATCAGCACTGCTTTTTGAAGGCTTTAAATTTTGTTTTGACTGAGTCTGGTATCCAGATAGCATCTTCCTTAACAATATTTTAGGTCACCACTGTTTTATTCTCTCTATACAGAGTAGAATTTGGGGATTTGATCACTCATTTCTCAGCTCTGAAGTAAATATAATCCCGTCCTGTTTCCTAGGTAATCTCTTGGTTTATCACAGAAATAAGTGGGGTGCCCTTATGGTCAGGAGTGTATCCTTGTTAGTTCTCTCTGCATCTCTTCACCTACACAAGGATGCTAACATCCCCTACACACCCACCCCGGATATCATCAGTCTGTTAAATCATAGCAGTATGATTTCAACTGGTAACAAAAGAAGCTACACTATATTTCCAAATGCCACCAAATACACTCTTGAACTCAACTCAATATTTTTCAGAACATGAATTAAGAAAAACTCTATGCAGAAGGTTACTTAAAAGATACCGTTTATTATTTTGAAAATTTCAAAATGTATCTCTGGACAAAGCCAAGTCACTGGATTGCTAGAAATCTAGATGATGCTGTACAGATTAACACAAAATTGTTTTTTTCCAAAATCATGCTTTGCTGGGATAGCTTCAGATTCCCCTGACAATCAATACTAAAAACAAAAAGAAAAAAAAAGTTAAGGATTTTTTCTTGAGATCATGAATATCTTTTTTTATAAGACTCTCAGAGATAAATTCCAATCTGATCTTTGTGCCAAGAACATTTGTACTTCTTCTGAAAAAGTGGCTTGTTTTTATTTCATGGACATAGTGAGTAATGGAAAAATAGCCAGACTTTCTTTATGAAGCTCAAAGTCAACTTTTTGCCTCACTGGTGTTTGGAATGCAGATCGTGATGAGTTGCATTTTAACCTTAAACCAATCTACTGTATATCCTCTGTCTTGTTTTCCTATTAACTTTATTTTTTTAACAGTTGGAACTCTTTTTTTTATTATTGTTATGAATATTCATGAAACACAAAGCCAATTGTCACCCCTTGTGCCCAAGATGTGAAGGCCAGATCGATACTGGCAGCATGCCCACTACCACAAACTGCAGTTGTACCCCATGTCCCCCAGCCGATTATCTCCAACCTCCCTTCCCCTCCCCGTCCCCGTCCCCTCCCCACTCCACTTTGTATCCCAAGGTATATTCTCTCCTTCTGCAGGTCTAACACACCACTGTGGTCTTTTTATCCTTCTTTCTTTCTTAGCTCCCACTTATGAGTGAGTGCATGTGGTATTTATCCCTCTGTGCTTTGCTTATTTTACTGAATATAAGTTTCTCCAAGCTCATCCATGTTGTTGCAAATGGGAGAATTTCATTCTTCCTTATGGTGGAGTAGTATTCCAGGGTGTACATATACCACAGTTTCCTTATCCATCAGGCAAGAGAAAGTAATAAAGGGAATCCAGATTAGAAAAGATGAAGTCAGACTGTCTCTATTTTCAGATGACATGACACTATATAAAGAAAAACCTAAAGATTATCAAAAAACTCTTACAGGTGGTTAATAAATTCAGTAACGTTGCAGAATAAAAAATAAATGCCCCCAAATCAGTTGCATTTGAATACTCAAATAACGAACTAACAGAAAGAGAAATAAAGTAAGCCCATTTACAGTTGTCATGAAAAAAATAAAATACCTAGGGATAAATTTAACCAAGGAGGTGAATGATCTCTACAATGAGAAATTCTTATTAACTTTAGCTCTACTGTTAATTTGTACTATTTTGTGGTATTGCAGTACTGTTGGAAGCCATTGGGAACATTTCTGCAAAAGATGGAGGCATAAGAAAAATTTTAAAAATGTTTATAGTTTCTAGCGTCATCAAAATGTTACATCTCTTCTTATGCTTTTAAAAAACTTCAACAAATAGGTGGTGAAGGCAATCAGAACCATTTTCATTTATGACTAGAACTCCGGAATCATTTTTAGCATTTTATTGGACTAAGTAAAGCAGCTTCCTAGGAATCTTCCTTGGAGATGTTTTTATTCTTTCTTTGGAATTGACTGAAGCTGTGCTCATACTAACAGGCAGGGTTTGAACACTGAATATGTTTTAGCCAAAAAGATACCATGAATCAAAGAATGACTTTGTACGGGTGAGTAGGACTCAGCCGGAGAGAAATAAACTTCTGAATTATTAAACCAGTCTCCCCAAACAAGATGGAATCATTGAAACAAAAACAACTGGACTACTTCTCCTCTGTTTGAGTCTCAGAAGGTGATGTGCGTCCAGACATCTGAAGTAACAGTCTCAAAGACGGAAAGCCAAAAGGAAGCTGATTTTATTCTCATGTGGCAGGAAGGGCAGGGCAGAAGTTGTGAACCCAGTTCAAAATCTACAAATGCCATGACTGGCATTATGTTTATCCTGTTAGGGTGATGCCTGGAGATGCATGAACATTCCTTCTGCTCATTCCACAGAACCTAACCACAATCCAGAGGAATCTCTAATATCTTGTGTGCTTTCAAACACATCCATTTGAAGAGAGGCATACACACCAAGCTCCATCAGGTTGTCGGTGACATTTACATTCTTTTTTATATGCCCAAATGTTTAAAGGCTGCTGGTTGAGAGAACCATAGGGTGGGTAAGGGGGGAACAAAAATAAGCTGTGGTCATTGTAGGTGGTCCA
>NW_007733978.1:89440-98871 GCF_000696425.1 Galeopterus variegatus | reverse complement strand
TTATTGCCATTATACGAGCAGGTGCATGCACTAACACACACATGAACACTCATTCATTATGGATGGCCGTTAATCCTTTTATGGGATAGACTGATACTGTTCCTATGTCCTTGTATGAAACTCTGAACATTGGAAAGTTCTCCTTATACTTGAAGGGGTTTCGATGACTGACTATGTTTTGTGTATGTCTTTCTTTGACCCCCAAAGCACCAAGAGGTTTAAGTTGCTAGGAACCAACTGCAGAAGAACAGGACTTGAGGAGTTAGTATCTCTCAGACTTGTTCTTCCTGGTTATGTTGTGAGTGGTTTCCAGAGTTCAAATATGAAATCATCTAGAAGTGATTGAGAGGACAGGAAGTGCAGACCCAAATATGTGCTATAAAAGCTGGGTAACCTAAGGGAATCACTGGAAGATGGGGCACAGAGGTGAACCGGGGCCAGAGAACCTGCAGAGTTAAGGGCAAAGAGCAGAGGGCTGTATGGCCTTGCAAAAGTGATGTGACCTCTCTTAGACCCAGTGAAATTTAAATAAATAAAATAAAAGTATGTGTAAAATTGGGAGACTATCTTCAACCTATCCATTAAAAAATTCCAACTTTCTTTATTTTTATTTTTATGTTTTTGCCATGGCCTACTTGAACAGTTCTTTGTCTCCTTCTCAGCCCTCATTCTATACTACTCTGCCTTTCTCACTAAACTCCTTTCATGCAGTTTTCTTTCTTTTTTATAATGGTAAAATCATCGTGATTCAAGACCTTTGCAATTCTCTCTCTCTCTCTCTCTCTCTCTCTCAAACAAGGCTTTTCTTATAGTGGTAAAATAAATATGCATAACATAAAATTGACCATTTTTACCATTTTTGAGTGCACAGTTCAGGGGCATTAATACATTCACAGTGTTGTGCAACCATCACCACCATCCATCTCCAGAAAAGTTTTTTTTTTTCTTTTTTTATTGTGGTTAAAACATATATAACATAAGAATTTCCATTTTAAGCATTTTTAAACATACAACTGTGTGGAATTAACTACATTCACAATGCTGTGTAACCACCACCTCTATCTACTTCAAAAACATTTTTGACATCCTAAATATAGACTCTGTACCCATCAAGCAATAACTTTTCATTATTCCTTACCACCCCTGTTTCTGGTAACTTGTAATCTATTTCTATCTGTGAATTTTTTTTTTCTTTTTGATTTATTTTTTCTTAATTGATCCATGATAATCACACACATTTATGGAGTACAATATGATATTTGGGTACGTTTACACTGTGTGCAATGATTATATCCAGGTGTTCACCTCAAACATCTGCCACCTCTTTGTGTTGGGAACCCTTTCTCCACATCAGATCTCAGCTAAAGACTGCCCCTGGCCATCTGCTGTCAATGAGACCCACCCATCCAAGTCCTGTTCCTTCCCATCTCCCTGTTTATTTCCTTCAGTGCACTTCTAGAAATCTGGAATGGCTTGTTCAGTTATTTGCTTGGTCATTAACAGTCTTTTCCTGTAGAATGTGAACTCTGTGAGAACAGAGTTATTTTACGTTTTGTTTCTCACAGCCTGTTCAGTGCCTACCATGAAACCTGGCATACAATAGAATCTCAATACACAGTAAGAATAAGAATAGTTAACATTTATTTCTTGCACACTTGCATGATTCTAAGTGGTTTTCACTTATTACTTCTATCCTCATCATCACTCAAGGAGTTGTTTTGTTGTTGTTATTATTATTATTAGCATTTTTATTATTAATCCTATTTATAGATGAGGTAACAGGCTTAGACTTGCCTACACTGCTACTGAATGGTAGAGCTGAAATTCTGACTCAAGAAGTTTGGTTCCAGAGCCCAAGCTCTTATCCATTCACATTCATATTCATAGTCATCTTGATATTAGGAATGAATGAAAGAATGATTATACCAGAGATGGCTGGGTGTCCTGGGACCCGGATGTTCTTTTCTGAGTTCCCAGCTCTTATGGATGGAATGTTTTTGTCTACCCCAAAATGAATATGTTGATGTGATATGAAATTTAATATGATTTGATATGATGTGATGGAATTAGGAAGTGGGGCTTTGGGAGGTAATTAGGTCATGAGGGTGGAGACCTCAACAATGTGATTAGTACATTTATAAAAAGCATCCAGAGCTTTCTTTCATTCTCTTTCCACCATGTGAGGATATAATGAGAAATCGGCAGTCTGCAACCTGAAAGAAGAGAGAGCTCCCACCAGAACCTGGCCATGCTGGCACCCTGATCTCAGACTTTCAGTTTCCAGAACTGAGAGAAAATAAATTCTGTTATTTATGAGACATCCAATCTATAGTACTTTGTTAAAGCAGCCTGAACTAAAACACCAGCTGCATTTACTTGGGCTGGAAAAATTCATTAAAAAGAGCTGGCCTGGGAAGGCTCAGGTACCAAGTGGTCCCAAGGCTTTGAGTCCTTTTACTTTCCTAGAATAGCACACCCACCACAGCACACTGACTCACTAGGGCCAAATAAACACCTTATGGTGGGACAGATTATGATTCCTGCAAAGATGTTGCATTTTTAATGACTGGGTGGTGCTTCCACTGGGGCTTGATGTTTATAATGTGTTACATTACTGTTTGCAATGTACTGCATTTCCCACATCCTCAATTCACAGTGGCCCTGGGAAATTCTCAGTCCTTGCTCCTTATGCTTTGAGGACATATGGAAGCAAAGAATTAGAAACTCCCTGGAATTTCTTCCTTCTGTCTTTGCCTCCTAGGCATTCTCTGGACACAACAGGATTCAAGGACCATGTGAATTTTTGCGTCCATGTGTGGCAAGGTTGGCTTTATCACCTTATCACAATTTGTGAGTGGGCACTGGAGTGATTATCTCTTTTTACTTTCAGGTCTTTGCAATTTTATTCCAATAGTGTCATCAGTATTGATTATGTGTCTGCTCTATGTATAATGATAATACTAATAACCTGCATTTATACAGTCCATAGAAACCTTTAAGTTTGCAAGGGAGCTTGAAGGTCATCAACTCTAGTATGACCTACCCTGCCCATCCCCAGGATTGATTTTATCTTATTCAATCCGCAGAACCACGTGAGGTAAGTTGGACTATTAATCCTAATTTAAAGATGGAGAGAGGCAGCAGGAATGATTTACTCAAGGTCACACAAGAATAAATAACACAGCTGGCACTAAGGACATTGTTCTTGTGAAGTGACACAATGTGATAGATATGACACCTGCTGACTCTATCTGGTATGCATTTGTCAGCTTTCACTATGTAACAGACTTCTCAAAACTTAGTGACTTAAAACAGCAGTCTTTTATTTAGCTCACGATGCTGTGGATTGGCGATTAGGTTAAGCTCGATGGAGTGGCTCATCTTTAATGGTCTCTCATCCTCCAGCAGGGTGGCCTAGACAGTCAAATGGTGACTGGCAGAGTCCCAAGGTAAGCAGGAAGCTGCAGGGCTTCTCGAGGTCCAGGCTCAGACTGGAATAACATAGCTTCTGCTACATCCTATTGGCCAACCCAAGTCACAAAACTAGCCCAAGTTTAAGGGAAAAGGGGACAAATTCGATCTCTTCACAGAACGGGCTGCAAAGTCTTCCACTGAAAGGGTGTGGAGATGGCAAAGTGAAGCATTTGTGGTCTTTTTTAGAAAATCTATCACAAAGTTTCACCAAAAAAATCTTTTAATTTATAAAGGACATAATTCTTGTTCTTGCACTCAGTACATTTATATTCCAAAGATTATGTACCTTTTTAAGTGCAAAAATATGAGTATAACTCACATATGATGTTTTACCCTTTTCAAAGTACTCTCACATCTTTAATCAAAGAGCAATCCTCAAGTAAGGCAAAAGAGTTACTGCCATGTTCAGCCACATCCAAGAAAGGTGAGATTCAGAGATCAGTGACAACCCAAAACCTTACAGTAAATTCCAGCACTGACTATTGTACAATTATCTATTGTATTGAACATGCTTTCTCCTACACCCAACTGCTTCATGTTGCATGAAGGACTTTTGAATGTCACAGTGAGGGCAAAAGAAGGAAGAAATCCCTTTGTATCAAACAGGCCTGTGAAATCCTAATACCAGTAGCATCTTAGCTGGTCACTGGGGGAGGCTGAGGTGTGATCCCAGACTCCTCACCCACTGAGTGACTTCCAAACGGCTAAGACACGTTCAGTCCCTGTTCTAAGTATTCCCAAGAATTTTCTCTATCATTTTGAATAGTTGCCATTTATTAAGATGTGTAAAATGTTTTTGGCTTTGAACGGATGCTATTCCATTTAATTTTCACAATTGTGGATTATTATCCACAATTCACAGATCTGTAAGTCAGGACACCTGTGGTTGCAAGTAAAGAAATCTACCTCAAACTGGTTTAAGCAGAACAACAAACAAAAAATAATCTATTGGTTCAGTGCTTAGAACACATAGAGGTCATCTGGCTCCAGTTGTGCCCTGGTGCTGTAAAAACCCTCCCACCCCCTCATTTCAAGTCTGTTTTTTTCAGTATTAATTTTATTCACTGGTAAGTTATTCCCTCATGGTGGTGAAGACAGTTGCTGAAAGCTTCTGGTTTATAAGCTAGAAGTTTAGGAAAACCAGTGGAGTAAAGCTTTTTATTTCTGGTAACTCCAGTAAAATTCCAGGGAGGATCTTCACTGGACTGGCCTGAGTCACGTGTCCATGCCTGAACTAATCACCATGGTCAAAGACACGCAGAGGTCTGATGGGCCAGAGCTGGGTTGTATTAGTCTGTTTCTGTTGCTTATAACAAAATACACAGAACTGGGTATTTTATAAAGAAAATGAAATTGATTCTTACAGTTTCGGAGGCTGGGAAGTCCATGGTGCAGAGAACACATGGTGAGGGTCTTGGTGATGGTGACAATGACCCAGGGTTCTCACATCGCAGAAAATGGTGGAGCAGAGAGAGACAAACCTTCCCATTGACTCTTTTTAAAAGCCCTCAGAACCATGCCCCTGACCACCATTATCAATCCATTCACTACTGCATGGCCCTACAATCTAATCACCTCTTCATGTCCCCACCTTTCAATTACCATTATAGGATTTCCCACTCTCAACAATTACAGTGGGAATTAAGTTTAGGGGGACATTCAGCCCAAGGTATGGGTCATATGCCTGACATTATATGCCTGACATTGGGGCCAGGGCAGAATCAGCCCCCTGGAAACACAAGAGAAATGGTTGTACAAAGTAAAATCATTTACCAGAAGAAGGGGGTACCAGAAGAGGGCAAGGGTGCTGGGCAGAAAGACAATAATGGATATGCATAATAGTCAAGAGAAGAAAGACTGTTTCTCTATGATGGCCCAGATGTTGAACCTGGCCCCAAACTCCAACCTGCGCATGGCACGCCATGGCCCTCTGCCATTTCCCACAAGCCTGGATGGTGCCCTGACCATCTATTCAATAAGAATAATTACATTTTATGATGAAAAATATGCTAATAATCCTGATTTGATCATCACATATTGTACACAAGTACTGACAGTCAACTCTGTACCCCACAAGTACGTATAATCAATTATGTTTCAATAAAAAAGAACAATATCAATAATAGTAATAATAGCAATAAAAATAGTAATAAGAATAATCACAGTAATACCAGTATAGTGGCTTTATGTCAGCACTGTTCTAAGCCCTTTATTTATATTAACTTATTTAATTTCACACTAAGCCAATCAGGTGATTATTGTTACTATACCCATTTTCCAGACCAGGAAAATGAGCCACAGAGAATTTTTAAAACTTGTCCACAAAAATGCATCTAAAGTCAGGGATGAGTGAATGCTCAAACACCTGCCCAGTCAGCAATAAACATCTCTAAAGTCTCCGGTTAGATTTTTTTTTCAATTAATGAATTTATTCATTGTGCCAAGTGAAAACAGCCATACTTAAATGATTTCATTTATATGATATTCTGGAAATGGCAAAACTACAGAGACAGAAAATAGATCAGCAGTCACCGAGGGCTGGGGGGAAGAAGAGAGGTTGATTACAAAGGGGCACAGAGGAATTTCGGGGAAAGATGGAGTTTTGCATCTTGCTTGTGGTACTTGTTACCTGCTGGTATCCGTTTGTCAAAACTCACAGAACTACGCATTAAAATTCACAGAACTGTGCACTAAAGGTTCTATTAAGTAAATTATTACTTAATAAAAAATAAATTTAAAAAATCTTAAAGACTGATCATTCTCCTTTATAAATACATTAGCATTTACTAGAAAACTAACGTTTTAATGTATTTACCAACATATAAAATTAGCCCTGTTGGAAAAATGCCTATGGTTTCTTATTCTCTTTGTATAAGAGGTTAAAAGCCATTGACTTTGGAATCCAACCAACCTTAGGTCAAATACTGGACAAGTCACTTAACCTTAGCCTCAGTGCTGCAAAATGGGGCTTATAGTGCTTATATAATGAGGGCAGTTGCCTGGAAGAATTCCATTATTGGTTTTGGTAACAACTGTCTTACCACAGTGTTAACACATAGTCTATGACCAATAAAAAGTAGTGGACATTATTGCATTGCTGGTTCTGGACTTCTTTACCCTCAGATGTATTTCTTATCCTTCATTTGCTCTGCTCTGCATTATGATGGGGGCTCCCTGTGCAGCTGCATTTCCTGGGCATTTCCTACACCCAGCTGGCTTCCTATTGGGTTTGGACAATGGCAGGCACTGGCAGGAACTTGGGGAGCAAAGGGATGGGGAGGAACAGTGAGCTTTCCCCTTCTACTCTGTCTGGATGGTTTCTGGGGCTGGGAATGTATATCCTTCATGGTGTGGCTTCAGCTCTTCTGCCAAGTGTCCCTTGGTGCTGGTAGCCCCACCTCTGCTCCTTATCTCTCTGGCCTAGAGTTGGCAGCAACTTCCCACAGTTGCTAATCTCTGTGTTACCACATTATCCTATGCATAGTCTCAGCTTCCCATCATCTGGGCAAATAATTCCCTCTATTAAATTCCTTGTGTCTTAATACTTTAAGTAATTTTTATTTTCCTGCTTAAACACACATTAATAAAATCATCATCCCTGAGATTTTTGTGGGTCCTGGTTTGAAAATCATATATCTGATTTTTGACTCCTCATTCATCATGAATTCACTGTGTGGTCTTTGCCAAGGCAATAAACAGCACCATTTTCCCAGGGCTATATTCCTTTCCCATACAAAGGTGTTCAGAGTGATCAAAGGCAATCACTAAGGGCTGGTATTGTGCTAGAAGCCTCTCATCACGGTCTGGACTAATTCGTTTATCATTAGTCTTGGTAACATATGTCTGCATTCTCTTCACCAGAAGCCTCTGATTGTGTGGTTCTCTAGGTTGCTGAGCCAATTCCTAAATGAGCTGGGCTGCTTCCAGGTGGTGGAGAATGAGTAGAGAGGCTGACGGAGGTGGAGGCAGCTTCCTCAGCCCTCCCTTGGGGAGGGCCAGGTAGCCAGAGCATTCTCAGACCACATCCATTGGCCTGTCCCGTCCTGCAGTCATGTGTTCTGTACTTGGAGGAGTCACCTGGGCTGCTACATTCACACACCATACGGCACACAGCCAGCAGCCCTGCTGGCTCTGCAAACATCACAAGTTGAAGAAGCCTAGCAATGGAGACACTCCCCTGTCTGAGTTAATTAAGATTTCAGCCTCTAGCAGATGCTACTGTGACTGTGGGGGAAAAAAAAAAAAAAAAAGCTTCCGTTCTCTACTTTTCCCTGAGCTCTTCCTTTCTTCATGTAGAGGCTTTCCCTTGAGACTCTAGTGGAAGCAGTACTGATTTTGACTCAGTTTTCACAGACCACCACCACCACTAATAATAATAACAATAGCTTGCACTGCCTGAGTGTGTTCTATGTTCCAGGGACCTGGTCAGGCACATTCAAATTTAGCACCCTTTTAAATCCGCACTACAGCCTAACAGCTAAATCCCATGTTCCACGTTTTGAGCGGAAACTGATTTTAGAAGTTATGTCACTGCTCAAATGCCTGCCACCTTATCAGAGAGAATTTCCCTCATGCCCTGTCTAGCATGACATGTACATACACACACATTTTCATCTCGACTGCTTTGTCTTCACAGTTCTTATCACCTCCCAACATATATGTTCATTTTTTTATTGTCTTTCTTCCCCCATTAGAGTATAGATTCTCTGAGAATAGTGTCTATTTTCTTCACTTTTTTGTGTCTTCTGCACCTAGAATAGTGCCAATAAACATCTGTTGTATGAGCTCACTAAATTTACCAACCACTTCCTTCATAGCATTTATCATTATCTAAAATTGTTTTAATTACTTGTCAATTATTATCATCTGTCTCCCTTCACCACTGAAATGTTAGATCCAGGAGAACAAAGACCTTCCCTCTTTCACTCCCTACTAAATTATTTCTAGTCTCTAAAACAGTACCCTTCACCCAGCAGATGATCAGTAAATGTTTCCTTGGGACATGGTAAGAGCTGGTAAGGAACAGAACTGTATTTGAACTCAGTTCACCTTGATTCCAAATGCTGTATTTTTTTTTCCTCTTCCTTGAGCTTAGTCCTTGGGTCAGGTGCATCACAAACACCCTTGGAACATAAGTAAGAAGGTGCCAGATCAGGGTCCTTCCTGACAAGAGAGTGTGACCTATTCTCATAAAGTGTCTTCCCTTCCACCTCGTTGGCATAGCCGAGGCAACCTGGTCCAGCTGGGGAGACTGGGGACCTGGAATCACATCCAACATCGATCTCTCTGTTTTATCATGCTGGGAATATCAGTGGAGGAACTGCCTAGAGTGTCAGGTGAAGGTCAGCTCCAGGCATATCCTTGATGGAATCAGCGAGGAGTAGAGCTGGTAATTTATTGCTTACTGAGCACCGACTCAGTGCCAGACCCTACTGCAGATGCTAAGGATCAATAGGGGGAAAGGAAGACAACATCAACTTTGCCTTTACGGAGTTCAAATCCCAGTAACATGCCCAAGGTACAAAAGCCAGGGCCCGAAAGCAGTGCATGTGATCTCAAAGCCCGTGCATTTCAGTAGCATGTCGACAGAGCACACTTTCAGAGCAAAAGTATAACCTGAGGATCAGAAAGGCTAGAAAGCATGTGCAAGTTCACAGAGCTAATCAGTGCTCAACCCAGGTTCGTAAGTTTCAGGTGCAGTCATACTGAGCCAGCACCACAGACACAGGGAAGAACAAGACTGGTGTGCACCCTGCCCCCATGGAGAATAAAAGTCATTTCCCCCCATTCTTCCTTTGTACTCACAGAACTAAAGTAATCCATTTAAGGAGTTCTGTCATTCACAATTGGGGGCACACCCAGCATTTTCTTCTCAATGGGGAATTGGAGTGTTCATTGCTACCAGGTCAACTTTTGCAAGAGAGAGGCCGTATATGTCCAAAACATCAAATGGGAAA